>NC_061111.1:112061323-112361323 GCF_002878395.1 Capsicum annuum | reverse complement strand
CAAATATAGAGTATTTACTATTTTCCCAAAGTCAAATTTCGGAGTCAAAGGAAGAGGGAAAAATTTTGTTACAAAGTTGCACACGTCCATGCCTTTAAATTTTTAAAAATTTTTGGATGACGGAGGGGGTTGTTTGATATTGTATCTGTACCACATATAATTCAATAATCATGGAAACCATCCAAGCTATCATCTCACATTAATTTCATAGTATGGGTGACCCACCATATGGTTACTCAGACTTCACAAATGGATCTTAATGCAACCCCAAATTATCAATGCTACAGGTACTCAGACTTTCCTTGCATTCTATGGCCTTGATGCCACGGGTACCCAGACTTTCCAAAAATCTATGATTAGAAACCCAATCACGAATTCAAAGCTTAGCTAATGAAATTTAGACTTAAATAGCAAACTACGAACAAAATAGTTAGTCCATACAAATGTTATCACCATTAGAGTGCCCGAATATTACAACCCAAATAAAAATCACGATAAGAATTATCTAGAAGAATGGAAAGGTGTGTATAAATATCAATAATACAAGCCCAAATGAAATGAATAAGAAAACACTCCCAACTAAAAAGGTAACAATGTCCCTACTGCATGAATAAACAAAGCTAACAAAGAGATAAGGGTGCTCCCTAAAACTTCATCAAAGACCGATATCCTTTTCAGACATTGTGCCATCACCATTTATCTTCTGATTAGACCATTCATACATGTGAGAACTTTAGCGATAGTGTGATAAAATTAGAGAGGTAGTCAGTGAATCAACTAGATTTTGTGTCTCTGATCATGGCTGACTGACCGTGATCGTGTACAGGCGGGTAACCGCGATCGTACATGGGATAGCAGTCGCAATAACTGAGGGCATATTTGATCCTTTATTTTTTCCATACCCAGCTTCTCTGCTAACTTGATGCTTATTAATCCTTTGATTGGTTTTCACCTTAAGTTATGCACACTTCTTCTTTTCTAAGATTATCCAAATCACTCGATAGTGTCACACATGCATGAGTTATTCATGTACAAACAACTAACATCAATACTATAAAAATATGATAAAAAGGATACATCCATCCTTATGGCATTTGTGATTTTCCTCTCACACAGCACCTTAGTTATCATCATGGCACAACTTTGGCATGTATTAATTTGTCAAAAAGGGTCCACAGCACCCCACTTATCAAAATCCTCTTCATCAATTAACCTTCCAATAATTCTTTCCACCTCTTTTTTTCTCGATTAGACTTGGGACGACCTTTCTTTTGATTGGGTATTGGGTATTTTTCTTCCTAAGTCCTCCAACAAGTGATCTTCCTTTGTCTTTTTACCCTCCGCACACATCGCCAAAATTTGATCATTATTTTGGAGGCTGGCGATTGTGGAACTAGTGGAGTCTCTCTTAGGTTTAGCATTTAGATGTGTGAAAATTAGTCCCATTTGATTCTCCAATTCTTTGATAGAGTTCGAATGAAAGACCACCATTTTAGAGAGTGAAATGAATTCCTCTTTTAATTCATGAACTATTTTGTCCGTTTCTTTAACTTTGTTCAAAATTCTTGCAAGGAGATCCTCTATTCTACCTCTGTTGGTGTCAATGGAGCTTGAATCTTTCTTAGAATCCCGCTCATGGTGAGGTGAAAAATGGCAATACTCATGTTCCCAATCTATCCAAAATAGAACACCATCATGATTGATCCAACATTGATTCCCACCTTGCATATGATAGGCTGGATGAGAACCCCCGAAGTAGTTAGCTAGGTAACAAATTTCTTCCTCCATTCTCCTAGATTCTTCATTTTTGTAATGGGCTCTTGGTATCATGGAGTTTGCTATTTTCACGGGTGCACCCATCACATACTTGGTTAGGAACTCAAGTTGGGTCAAGATCTTTGTTATGGTTTTCTCTTGATCCTCAACCCACTTTCTTTGTTCTCTACTGACCATGGGCTTCGGTAGAGTGCTATTTAAAATGCTGATGTCTTGGGTATGATGTTCCCAATTATGTTTAGTTACCTCTCTTAAAAATGTTATAGCCACATGGAAGTGAAAGTTTAAGAGAGAATCTTCCCCCTAATTGTTTACCATCATTTGGTTCAAAGAATCTAGTGCCTGATAGAATATTTAGAGAAGTGCCTTCCCCAAAATCACGTGGCTTGGGCATTTGGCTAACTTACTATGAAATCTCTCCCATACTTCATTAAGTGGCTCCCCGTTCCTTTGTCTAAAGTTCAAGATTTCAGCTCTCGGATGACACACCTTGGATGGAGAAGAGTATTGATCTAAAAACTCCTTTGTGAACTCATTCCATGAAGTGAGTAAAGCCATAGGGAGTGTGCGGAACCTTAAAAATGCTTCACCCCTTAGTGAGAATGGAAAGAGCCGATGCCGAAAGGACTCTTGAGTAATATGAGAAATGTTAAAGGGAGTACAAACTTCCAAATAAATTCTTTAAGTAAACATATGGATCCTCATGGGCTTGTCCTCTATATATCCCCTTTACTTGAAACACATGAAGAATAACACTAGTCATATGAAATGTACCATTCCCATGGTGAGGTGGGATACGGTCTTCACTCGCATGACTTCCACCATTTAAGTGGATTTCTCCATGAATGGGTACATCAAATGGATCCACAGGATTGGTGCCTTTACTTATAGTTTTATTTATGCTAAGATTACCAACAAAAGATAAAAAACAACAAGAAAAATAAAGTACGACACTCCGGATTCTCCCAAGTAAAAATAACACCACACAAGCAAAATCTATATTTTACTCCCCGACAATGGCGCTATTTTCATAATGCTCAACTTACCCCATAATCGAGGGTTGTGGCAATCATTATCAAGTAACAAAATTTGAATTGGGGTCAAATCTCAAGAAGCGAATTATAGACTTCAAACACTATAGGTTCTCAAATTACTACGAGATTACCTGGAATGCTCACAAAAAGAAACATGAAAAATAAAATGGGGGATTTATTTAAGAACTTTTTGTACAATCTTTAGAAAATTATCAAGAGATAACACTTTTGTTTAAAGAAACAATGATGGGGGAAATCTTGGGATTATGTCTACCTAAACGTAAAAGCATGTGGGTTAATGATGGTTTAGCATGAAATTTAGTTGTTAACTAAATGATAGCTTTGGTAGAAGGTCATTTTGGTCAATCTTTCAATAAAACCACAATGATTTCACACATTGGCTCTTTCGAGCACCTATTAAGCATAAAATTTGTAATTACCCAAAACGTCAATCAAGCATCCCTAATTCTAGCATGATGCTCTTTAAATGATTTGCACTCCTAATACACTTATTTCTAAGATTGTAAAAGGGGGAAAACCATAGGCTTAATTGTCGACCATTGCCTTGTCCCCCTATAACCCTCTTTCAAAGATGTTATGGGTTACCTTATATTCACCTTCATCCATCTTTTGGGGATTATAAAGGGTCTCTATAGTTTGCGGTTTTCACCCATCAAACCCATTTAGAGATTTTGGGCTTCTACCCGTCAAATTCTATCTTATAAGCTCAAGCAATTGTGAAATTCTTACTCAATAAGTAATTATCATGCACACACAATAATACCCACACACAAATTATACTCTAGTTCGACATAATTCCAAGACTAAATTACGTAGCTACTCATGAAGAAAGTAAAGAGAGATATACCATAAAGATTATCCAAAGCATTCATTCTTTACAAAAATCCTAAGAAATTTATCCACCAAAGTTAATTACACACTTTCCCAATTAGGGTTTCAAGTCTAGAATTCTAAGATATCTTCTACGTTAAGAACTCTAGAAAGGGTTTTTTCCTATATATGGTTTGGAATCCATTTCTGTAATTTTATGAATCTTTCCCTTGGAATAATCCTACTGAGCCGCGATCATGGTTATGTGACCACAGTTAGGTTTTATGACCACTTGGCTCTAACCATCTTGACTGGCCGCGACCAAGGATAGAGGACCGCAGTCGCGGTAAAAAAGGCTAATGTAGTCCAGGTCTTTAGCTGCTCTCTTCTTTTCTCCTTTTATATCATTTTCATCTCCAATTTACATCTTTTGGTCTCCTCAACTTTATGCCTACAAAGAGTGGATATTAGTTCATCTAGCCATAAATTTGATCTCATTTATTCATTCAAAACAATGTAATGTGCATAAATAATGAGTGCGAATGAGTGATAAACTCACCACTCATCATTTATGTAGAAGAAGTGGAATCAGATGCATTATCTCTTTCTATTGTTGAGTTACAAAATATGTACTCCATATACGTACCTCAATTAGATGTTGAAAACTTCATTAGTAATAGAAAAATTAAATAAGTGAAGGAGAATATAATAACATAATTTTTATGAATTATGTAAAATATGTGTTTTAGTTATATTTGACTATTTTACCCCTCCTCGTAGTTGCATTGTGGTATTTTTGGGGTGTGGAAATGATTGGCATGATTTCTGCTGCATTTTGGTGCCATTTATGTGATATTTTATTTTTTGGTGGCTTTGAGAGCCTTATAGTTGACTTAAGTTAACATCTTTTATTTTGTGTGATGGATGGAAAAACGGACTATGCCAATAGATCTAGAACGTCAATTTTAGGGTGGTAACATGATTAGTGTGATTTTATGGCTTTTAAATCTCATTTTGACCCTAGGTTTGAAAAGTTTTGATTTTGGATTTCCGGGGTCATCCTTGTGAAAATGACATCTTTTTCAAAAATTGGATAGCACTATAGAGTCTGTAGCATCGAATAGGGTAACATTGTTTATTTTTATTTTTGGGATTCCAAATAAATCTTGAGGGGCCCGTAGAGACTTGGAATGCACCAATCCCCCAACTAGTGCACCCGCAATTGCGATGATCCTATTGCGATCGCGATTAGGCTTACAGATAAAGTGCCACAATCATGATATCCTTTACAAGTCAGGTACCACGATCATGACACCTGGTCTATGATCGGATGCCTGGGTATATAAATACTTAGTTTTCACTATTTTTTTTTACCATTTTTGAGACTTGGAGCTTAGTGTTTTGTGATTTTTAGCTATTTATTCCACTTCTAAGCTTGGGTAAGCTCCATACACCTATTTCAATTATTTTCTTTAATCTTTATCATCTAGTTCTTATCTTAAATTTGAATTAAGAATGAAATTTGGGGATTTTGGCCCATAAGACTTAAAAATTGTAATTCTCAAATTTAGACCCTACTTTCTACCCTTTTCACTTGGATGAGTTCCCAACCTCATAATTATCAGTTTCTCTTCAATTCCATCTTCAAAAGAACTTTAATTCTTTATTTCAAAATAGATTTTGGGGATTTTACTCGATAAAGTTTAAAAATGGTTTCTTCAATTTGAACCTTATTTTTAACTTATTTTTTCTTGGATTTTCAGCTGTAGACTCCTAAAAATATGGGACACTTATTTTTGAAATAAATTTATGATTTTTCCTTTTTCTTTCAAAATCCTATTTTAGGGGTCTATTTTGACCTCGACTTAAAAATAGGTAATATGGTTATCGTTTGCTCTCTTTTGACACATAGATTCTACATATTTATGTTTTTGTTGATGTCAAGTCTTCTTGTAAGGAGTAAGATTGTGTATAAAGGGTTTCAGATTAATTTTCAGCATTTGAGGTAGGTTATGGGATAACTTCTTTTGGATTGGGCTAGGTGGTTAATTTTGATACAAAAGTATGTTAAGGATGTTGAAAAGAAATATAAATATTGATATATTAATATGTTATTCCTATGTGGGGGCCTATGTGTGATGTGATGTTATGTGGTTGTTTTGGAGTATTATATGTTATGTGTGACCGTGTGGGGTCCTATGAGATATTGATAACCTTGAATACATGATGATAATTGCATCTTATTTGTTGAAAAATGTATTGTGTTACCAATTGTGTGTTTTGATATATTCATACTCTATTGACATATAAATCATGTTGGATTTCATGGATGGTTAGAAATAAAGAGTGGATATTTGGCTCACGTGATGGTATATTGGTTGGTGGTGGAAATACTTATTATGGTTGGTTGTGGGAATACATATTATGGTTGGTGGTGAGCATTCTCTCCTCATACTCACTCCTGAAATATTGGTACCACTGTGGAAATACAAACAAACACTAGCAACACCTTTTTCTAATAGAAAATATGGCATCTTATAAAACCCTCTCTGGGGGATGTGTTGAAAAAACCCTTATGGGTCCTATGTCTTGTATCTTTAGCTCTATAGGTACATACAGAGATTGTGTGATAGTTTTAAGGGCTATGCAATGGTCTTGGAGATTGTGCAATGGTCTCGGAGGTTGTGTGACAACCTCTATCCATTACATCATTATCATCATTATTATTGTATTTACTTTATTATGATTCTGATGTGATTGTATATTTTATTTGACTTGTTACCTATCCAATGTTCTATCTTTCCTTACTTGTACTTGATGTTCCCGGATATGTGCTCTCTTTTCCTTGCTTATATGTGGTATAATTGTATACTTGTATTTCTTTCTAGTGTTTTGTCATGTTATAAATAGATATTATAGAGCTGTTAGTGCAACCGATATGGGCTACCATTGTGGGACTTTTTCTTATTGCAGGTGACGTGTCCTTAGTGTATATTTTGTATATTTTATTTTCTACTTACTCTGTTGGCCTATGTTACCTAATGTGTACATGTGGATCATACTCAGTCCTATTGTAGCCTTTTGATACAGATTCAGGTTTGAGTGTGCCTCATAGTGTTCAATTTCAAGTGTTATTTAGAGCTTTTCAAGGTAGTGGTTAATTTTAGGCATTTGGAGTCTACTTGTATCTTTCCTTATTAAAATATATCTTTATTGTATTTCAGAGATAGAGTTATATCCTATTTGGGATGTCTTTTATATTCAACTTTGAGTTGTACTAGTTATGTTCTTATATTTTGAAAGAGGTTTTTGGGGTTTGGTTTTATTAAGTATGTTTCTTTCTGCATTTGTTATAATTTTATGGTTTGACTTCATTCTAGAAGCTTTGCCTTAGGTCATATGGTATTTTCCCCTTGTGTATCAGTTTGGATGATAGACTTACTTTTCAAGGTTCACCACGACAAGCTCCATCTTGAACCTTAAATTTTAGGTTATGGAAAATTGGTATTAGAGAAGCCAAATCATTGGTCTCATTGGTGTAAGAATGAGATGACTAATATAGTCTCGCAGATTGGTACGTAAACATTCATACCTATCTTCGAGAGGCTATAGAATGTCTTTAGAAAATTTTTCCATATTTTGTTTCTTATCGTGTGGATTTCGGTCATACCTTGTATTCTAAGTCATATTTCACTCATTTATGTATAGATGGTAATGAGTAGATATTGTGAGGTTAGAGATGTGAAGCCTTCATCTAGAGATAGATCCTAGTCTAAAGAGTGAGTTGCAGGTTATGGATAAACTTAAAATAGTAGATGGGCATGTAGATCTACCCCATCTAGGTGTAGTGTTAGGGGACTTTCCCTTGAGCCTTGTATTGAGAATGTTGGAGGCATAGGTCCTAATTCAGTTCTATCGAGTTCTTCTACCCTAGTATTGGAGGGGTTGGTTTATTTTTGACCCATTTAGAGGGTGCTCCTTTAAGTGCACTTGGTGTTCCTCTAGTCTTGAGTGTGGATCCTCCAATTTTACCTATTTCTATTCTTGGTACTCCTTAGACACTAAGTACTATTCCTATTTCAGTGCCGGTATCTGAGTAGGTATTTTGAGGTTGGGAGTTCATCCTTCATCTATGTTACCTCCTTATATGGGATCTAAGCCCATAGATTCAGTATGTTTCTTCTTATTGTAAGTACAGTTTTGTCTTCTGGTTTAAAAGATTTACTTATTTGGGTCCTCCAATATTCAGTGGTGTTGTGGGCAGGATGCCTATGAGTTCTTAAGTAATTGTTACGAGAAACTGCATGATTTAGATTCGTTTGAGTCTATGGGGTTGCTTATAGTACTTATTTGTTGAGAGATATTGCTAGATATTGGTTAAGATTACTTGTTAGTTGCAGACCTCTTGATTCCCCTGAGATGACTTAGGATCAGTTTATCAACTCCTTTTTAGGGAGATTTATGCCTTACAGTTAGAGGGATCAAATAAGAGATAAATTTGATCGCCTAGAGTAGGGCTCCATGACTATTGTAAAGCATGAGGCACGCTTTTATGCCCTGTCAAGATATTCTTATATGAGTATTTCCACCTAGTTTGAGAAAATTCAAAAGTTCATAAAGGGGTTGGATGTTTCTCTTCAGTTGGCTATGTCTCAGATGGTTGTTTCTGAAGTGTCTGTTATCAGTATAGTGGATCATGCTAAGATAAATGAGGGTGTTCTTTGAGTATCTCAGGGAGGGTATAAGAAGGTGTGCTATTTTGGTGAGTTCAGAGGCTAGGCTTCTTAAGAAAAAGATTCTAGAGGTTCTCATGGGTATCATGGTAGACTAGTATAGACATCCTTATAAAGTTTGGGAAGTATATCTTCTGGTCCAATAATTTAGAGTGACTTCCATAACAAGTACTGCCTTCTCCTATTGAATTGGCTTGTGGAGGTTGCTTTGTGCATGATTAGTTTTGCCATTTAGCCAAAGACTTTCCCTATTGGGTGATTAGAGTTACTTCTATTTTAGTTGTGAGTGGTAGGGATTCTACCAGGGGTGTGAGAGACAGAGGTAGTAGAGCCCATGGTGGTGGTCATGGGGCTACTGAACTGGTTGGTGGTCGTGGGTAGTGTTATGTTATACCCGCCAGAGCAGAGGTAGAGACTTTTGATGTTGTGATCATAAGTATCATCCTTATTTATTTCAACTTTACATATGTGTTATTTGATCTGAGATCAGCTTTCTCCTATGTGTCTGCATATTTTTCTTTAAGTTTTGATTCTGTTAGTAAGCCTCTTTTCATGCCTATTTGTTTCTCTACCCTAATAGAAGATTCATTAATGGTGGATTGGGTGTACCAATCTTGTATAGTGACTTTTTCTGGGCATGAGACTTATGTAAACTTGCTTGTGTTAGATATAGTTGATTTTGATGTTATATTTTGTATGGATGGGTTGAATCCTTACCATGTTGTTCTAGATTGTTATGCTAAGACCGTTACTTCAGATTTGTTGGGTGTGTCGAGAATAGCTTAGAAAGGTGCACTTTATTTAGGTCCTAAGAGGGTTATATCTTATGTTTAGGCTCATCGATTGGTGAAAAGGGGATTTTTATCTTACTTGTCTCATATTTGTAATACAAGTGTTTCTTCATCTCTTTCTTTGGATTTTGTTCGTGTTGTCCAAGAGTTTATGGATGTGTTCCCTATAGATTTTCCTGTTATGCCTCGTATTTATGATATTGATTTTGTTATTGAGGTTACGCTAGGCACCAGGCCAATTTCTATTTCTCTTTATAGTATGGCCTCAACAAAGTTGAAAGAATTAAAGGATTAGTTACAAGAGTTGTTGGGTAAGGGATTTATCCAACCTAGTGTGTCACCTTAGGGTGCGGCTGTCTTGTTTGGTAAACAGGAAAGATCGGGCTATATGTATGTTTATCGATCATTGGGAGGTGCACAAGGTGATGGTTAAGAATAAGTATCCACTTCCTCGTATAGATAATTTGTTCGATCAGCTTCAGGGTGTCGTAGTATTTTTGAAGATTGATTTAAGGTTCGGGTATTACCAATGGATGATTAGAGCTTTTGACATTCCAAAGATAGTTTTTCAAACTCGATATGGTCATTATGAGTTCTTGGTTATATCCTTTGGGTTAACCAATGCCCGAGTTGCATTCATTGAGTTGATGAACTGGTTGTTTTGATTGTATCTCGACTCCATTGTATTTATAGGTGATATCTTGCTTTATTCCAAAAGTGAGGTTGATCATGAGGAGCATATGCAAATTGTGCTTCAGAGAATGAGGGATCAAAATTTGCATGTCAAGTTCTCTATGTGTGAGTTTTGTTTAGAGTCTATTTCTTTCTTGGGTCATGTGGTGAGAGCCTGTTTCTTTCTTGGGTCATGTGGTGACTAAAGGTATTATGGTTGATCTAGCTAAGATTGCAGCAGTTTGTGATACGGCTAAACATACTTTGTCCACTGAGATTTGGACTTTTAGTTGCTTGGCAGGATTGAGGGTTTTTCATCTATTGCAGCTACGTTGAACAAGTTAACTTAGGAGAAGATTTCCGATGCTCATGAGGCAAACTTTCCAAAATCTCAAGGATTTGTTGACTTTTCCTCCTATCTTGACTTTGCCCAAGGAAGGCGTGGGTTTTACCATATTTTGTGATGATTTAGGTATTGTGTTTATTTAGGAGGGTAAGGTGATCGCATATTCTTCTCATCATTTGATCCACCATGAAAAGAATTACCCTGCCCATGATTTAGAGTGGTGCACGATTATTTTTGTTTTGAGGTTATGGAGGCACCATTTGTATGGAGTCTATTGTGAGATTTTCTCTGATATCGTAACTTTCAGTATTTCTTCAACTAGCGAGATCTTAATATGTGGCAGTGTTGTTGGCTTAAGTTTCTTAAGGATTATGATGTCACTATTTACTATCATCTGGCAAGGCAAATGTGGTTGCAGATTCCTTGAGCTGGAAGTTGACTAGCATGGGTTGCTTGGCGTATCTTTTGACCAAGGATAGGCTTTTGTCCTTAGAGGTTCGATCTTTAGCTAACCAGATGGTTAGGCTTGATATTTCAACACTTGAGTGTGTTTTGGCATTTGTGGAGGCTAGGTCTTTTTTTATGGAGTAAATTTGAGCTCACTAGTTTGATGATGTTAGATTGAGGTTGATTTGGGATAAGGTGCTGAGTGGTGAAGCTCAGAAAGCCTCACTTGATTCAAATGGAGTTTTGAGGATTAGAGGTCGAGTTTGTTTGCCTAGAGTGGGTGACTAGATTAGGTTTATTTTTAGGAAGCCCATGTTCCAGGTATTCCATCCATCTGAGAGTGACTAAGATATATCGTGACTTGAGGTAGCATTATTGATAGTTTGGTACAAAGAAAGATATAGCAGACGTTGTAGCTCGTTGCCTATGCTTCTAGTAGGTCAAGCCTGAGCATTTGACCTGTTGGACTACTTCAAAGGTTACCCATTCTTGAGTATAAATAGAAATAGATAACTATGGACTTAATGATTGGATTGCCTCACACTACTTATGGTTCAGATAGTTTTTGGGTCATCTTGGATTAATTTATCAAGTCTACTCATTTCATTCTGGTGTAGGTCTCTTTCAGTGCTAGAGGCTGGCCCGTATCTACATTTATCAGATTGTGTATCTTCATAGGGTACCAGTGTCTATCATTTCAGATCAAGGTTTTGTGTTCACATCTCACTTTTGAAAGACTTTTCAGGATAAATTGGGTGCTCGGGTTGATCTTAGCACCGCATTTCACCCCAAGACTGACTGTTAGTTAGAGCGGACTATCCAAGTTTTGGAGGATATGCTTCACGCTAGTGTGATGTATTTTGGTGTCCAGTGGGAGAAACATTTAGCCTTGGAAGAGTTCACGTATAATAATAGCTACCATTTTAGTATTGATATGGCTCCTTTTGAGGCCTTGTATGGTAGGCATTTTTGCTCTCCAGTAGGTTGGTTTGAGGTTTCTGAAATTAGACCTTGAGGTACGGACTTGCTTCATGAGTCATTGGATAGAGTTTGGATCATTCAGGATAGACTTTGAGTGGCTCAGAGTAGCCAAAAGTTTTATGCTGGCCGTAGACTTTGTGCCTTGAGATTTAGTGTTGGTGATCATGTTTTTCTTTGAGTTTCACCCATGAAGGATATGATGAGGTTTGGGTAAAGAGGCAAGCTTAACCCCAAGTATATTAGCCTATTTGAGATACTTCGGACTATTGGTGATATGGCTTATGAGTTAGCTTTTCCCCTACACCCAATTTTTCATGTTTCCATGATTTATTGTTACATACTAGAGGAGTCTCATGTCATTCCTGAGAGTTGGTTTAGTTAGATGAGAGGTTGTCTTTTTTTGAGCAGTTACTCTCCATATTGGCTAGGGATGTTAGACAGTTACGCTTTAGTGTTATTCTTTTAGTCAAGGTCCTGTGGAGGCATCGACTAGTACAGGAGGCTACTTGGGAGGTTGAGTTTGATATGCACAGGTCTTCTCCTCATCATTTTGCTGATTTAGGTATTTATCTTGCCTTTAGTTCAAGGACAAATAAGATATTCAGTGGTGGATGATGTAATGATCTGATTTTGATAAATTATGTGACATGTGTGTTTTAATGTAATTTGACCATTTACCCCTCATCGTGGTTGCATTGAGGTATTTCTAGGGTTTGGGGATAATTGTCATAGTTTTTGATGCTTTTTGGTACCATTTATATGATATTGTATTTTTTGGTAGCTTCGAGAACCTTATAGTTAGCTTCAGTCAATATCTTCTGATCCGTGTGACAAATGGCAAAACGGACTGCCCCTGCAGATCCAAAATGTCGATTTTAGGGTAGTAACATAGTTGGTGTGGTTTATGGCTTCTAAATCTCATTTTGACCCTCAGTTCGAAAAGTTGTGACTTTGGGTTTCGGGGTCAACTTTGTGAAAATAATATTTTTTTAAAAATTCGATATTGCCATGGAGTCCAAAGCATTGAACTTGATAGGGTAGGATAGTTCATTTGTGTTCAAGGTATTCCGAATAAATCTCGAGAGACCCACAGAGACTTGGAAAGCACTAAGTCCCCAACTGGAGCCCCAGCGATTGCAATGTTCCTGTCGTGATCACAATTGGGCATGCAAATAGAGTGTCGTGATAGCTATACCCTTTCTGCGATCGCGATACACTTGACAGGCTAGGCACCGCGACCGCAACACCTAATCTGTGATCGTGATGCTTAGGTATATAAATACCTAGTTTTCACCATTTTTCATCATTTTTTAGACTTGGAGCTTAGGGCTTCTTGGTTTTTAGCTATTTATTCCACTTCTAATCTTGGGTAAGCTCCATAACACCTATTTCAATTATTTTTTTCAATCTCTATCATCTAATTCTTGTCTAAAACTTGAATTAAGTATGAAATTTGGGAATTTTGGCTCATGAGGCCTAAAAATTGTAATTCTTGAATCTAAACCCCAATTTCTACCCTTTTCAATTGGATAAGTTTCTAACCTCATAATTTTCTATTTTCCCTTAATTTCATCTTAAAAACATCTTTGATTCTTGATTTTAAAATGGATTTTGGGGATTTTATTCGGTAAAATTTAAAAATAATTTTTCTTCAATTTGAACCTCATTTTTCTTGAATTTTCAGCTGTAGACTATTAAAAATGTAGGAACATGTTTTTAAAATAAAGTTACAATTTATCCCTTTTTTCCTATAACCCAATTTGGGGATTCTTTTAACTCTGACCTGAAAATAGATAATATGGGTATCGTTGAATCTCTTTTGATGCATAGATTCTATATTTTTATGTATTTTTTTATTTCGATTCCATTTGTAAGGAGTAAGATTATGGATTGAAGGGTTGTGGACCAATTTTTGGCATTTGAGGTAGGTTATGGCTTAACTTCTTTCGGACTGGGATAGGTAGTTAATTTTTATACAAAAGCATGTTAAGGGTGTGGAAAAAAATTATGAAAAAGGCTATCTTAATGTATTATGCCAGTGTGAGGGCTTATGTGTGATGTTATATCGTGGTTTTTGAACATTATGTGTTATGTGTGACCGTGTAGGGTCCTATGTGATAATGATAGCCTTTTATACATGATGATAGCATCTTGTTTGATTAAAAAGCATGTTGTGGTAACAATTATGTGTTGTGATATATTCATACTCCACTGGCATATGAATTATGTTTTCATGGATAGTTGGAAATAATGTGTGGATATTTGGCTCACATGATGGTATATTGGTTGGTTGTGAAAATACACATTGTTATTGGTTGTGAGAATTACACCCTCACACTTATTTATGAAACATTGGTATCACTGTGGAAATACTGAGAAACACTGTCAACACTTTTCCGATTGAAAATGTGGCATCTTATAAAACTCTCCCTAAGGGGTGTACCAGGGAGGATATATGGATTTATGTGGATTGTATATGGGTTGAAGAACCCCCCATAGGTCCGATGTCTTTTATCTTTAGCTCTTTAGGTTATACCGAGACTGTACGACGATCTCGAAGGTTGTACAATAGTCTCAGAGGTTGTGCGATAACCTTGTGCATACATCATCATCACCATCATTTTTATTGTACTTTATTATTCTTGTGATGTGATTGTATATTTTGTTTGACTTGTTAGCTATTCATTATTCTATCTTCCCTTACTTGTACTTAGTATTCCTATATATAGTGTTCTCTTTTCCTTGCTTATATGTGTTATAAATATATACTTGTATTCCTTTATGGTGTTTTGTTGTGTTATATGTTGATATTGTAGAACTTTTAGTGCAACCAATGTGTGCTATTATTGTTGGACTTAGTCTGTTGTAGGTGACATGCCCTTAGTCTGTATTTTGTATGTTTTATTTTCTACTTTCCTCGGTCGTCTTATGATACCTACTGAGTATAAGTGGTCCGTACTGACTCCTACATTAACCTTTTGGTGCAAATGCAGAATTGGGTACGCTTCACGGTGTTTGATTTCAGGTGTCATTTGCAAATTTTCAAGGCACTGGTTAATTTTAGGTGTCCGAAGTCTACTTTTATCTTTCCGTATTAGACTATGTCTTAGTTGTATTCCATAGACAGAGTTATATCCTGTTTTGGATGTATTTTATATTCAACTTTGAGTTGTACTAGTTATATTCTTACACTGTGACACCAGGTTTTGGGATTTGATATTCTTGAGTATGTTTCTTTTTGTATTTGTTATAATTGTATGGTTTGGCTTCAATCAAGAAGCATTGCCTTGGGTTATTTGGTCTTTTCCCCATTGTGTATTTGTTTGGCTGATAGGCTTACATGTCAAGGTTCGTTGCGACAAGTACTATCTTGACCATTGTTTTTTGGGTTGTGACAGAGAAATAGCTTTACACGGATAAAGAGACTCTTTTATCTATAATGGCGAAATATGCAGTAGAGCATTGCTTTAACTTTATTTCTAAGCAATTTAACAAGAGAGGTGTGATTAAAATAGAAAAGTATAGATGAGAAAACTTACTTTTATTTAATCAAATAAATGTTCATTATTTTAAAAGGATACATTACTATTTATGTACAATGGTTATACATATTTATTCATGTTGGTCATACATTTAATAAATTATTTATGAAATTTTCTATAGATACACTATCCATAACCAGATTACACATGTTATTATAGTTGTTCTGATACATTACATGTTATCATGTTCCTATAGTAAATGATTTATTTGAGATACACTACATTACTGGGATTTATATATGTATAAGATGTTGTAAGTAATATTGAAAGCACTTTTCTATTTTCAGCTATGTCCTACAATATTATAATGAAGATAGTAATTGGATTGTGAAGGCGTTTTGCTTGAATAAATCAGAGGTTTTTATGATTCGGAAATTCAAAGATGAACATATATTTCGTATAAGTGATAGGGTTCAAAAATATTTACAAGCTACAACAGCTTTTGTTAGTGACTTTACAGCCCCAAAGTTAGTTAATCATAAGAGAATATACACTCTGGGCGACATAATTGAAGAAATAAAAGTTGTCTCTATGGTGGATATTAATTATATGGAGGCATGGAGATCTAAGGAGAATACTATATAGATGATAAGGAGTGGACCTACTAATGAATATAGAAAAATTTTGAGATACATTCATATGCTAAGATTGTGTATACATAAGTCAGCAGAAAATGAATTCACCTTACATCCAATGATAATTGATTTTGAGTTTTGCAGACCATTAGTTGTAGTTTATGAGGCTAATTTGAGTGGACGGTACAAAGGACTTTTTCTTTTAGCTAGCATTTTCGATGGAGCATGTACTATAATTGTTATTAGTTTAACAAACTATTTTCAAAATATTTTATAATGTTATATTTTGATGTATTGTTTAGTTTACATATACATTAAAACAATTACTATCAGTGCAATAAAAAACTAATTGGGTGTTTTTGATTTATGTTGTATTTTACCAATAGCGTATGGGGTTGTAGATATAGAGAATGATTTTTTATGGATATGATATTTTTAGCAATTTCGATATGCATTTGGAGAATATGAAAATATATTTGTGTGTTGTATCAAATTGAAATGAAAGCATCATCAAAAGTGTAAGCATTGTGTATCCTAATGTTCCTCATCTTTCATGCATTTGGCATCTTTAGAAGAATATTTGCACTAACTTTTGGAATAGTAGAAATAGACTTAGTGAATTTTACTATTCTATGAAAAACTCTTATAGAGAAGAGGATTTCAATTACCTTAAGGCCAAGGTGAGTAAGTGAAACACCTTGTCTTTTGGATCCTTAGAAAATTTCCTAAGTTTGAGTTTCTGGACAACATACAACTTGAAGGTATAAGTCTTATGCTAGGGCATGGTTAGTGTCCCTCCTTTCGTATGAAAATCAGTATGGTTGGGTTGCATTCTGTCCAAGGTACGAGTAGGAATCTTACTTCGCGTATGTTAGGGTACGATATGTAGATGGCTAAGCCATATAATGCCCTAAACTTAGCCTAGTGGATTTTTTCTAGGATACGGGTTAGGAGGTACTCCTTATCTATTAGGATAAGAGTTAGCCTTAGGTGGTCATATTTTATTCAGTACGGAGGTCTAGGATGAGACCTAGGGTAATAGATAAGGGTACCACTAGTACCATAGGGTACGGTATAAGGGGTGAGGTCGTACCCTCCTATGCACTTGTTTTTAGCTTTCTAGTTGAGGATATTTTAGACATTTCCCACCTTAAAACCCTAAAATCCCCATGCCATATAACATATTTTGTCCTCTCAAAACTCATATTAGAAGATCAAAACACTCCAAATACTCTCTCTAAACTCTCTTAAGAAGGTTGGCTAGGGTTTTAATCAAGGTGCTCATCTAGAAGCTAAAGGGGTCAAGTTCTTTTTGTGGATCTTCGGGAATAATGTATGTGACTCGTACCTCATTGTTATTTCATAAATATCATGTGTTTTGAAGTGTGATTATGATGCTTAAGTGGTGGTTTTGAAAACCAAAATTGAGGGTTTTGTTGCATATGGTTGAGTAATGTTTATTCTTGTTTTAACTTGTGTTTATACATGTTTTTGATGATTGTTTGAACATGTGGGTGCTTGGTAATTGTGGCTTATCAATTTGGTCAGTCATGGGTAACCCTAAACTTAATGGTTTTTACTTTAGTGTTGGTTTTTGTAAAGGTATGCCCTCATTGTGTTTGTAAAAATGTCCTAGGGAATAAACTAGTCACATATTAAATGGTTTTTTGAACTAAGGCATTGGCCTAATGGATATGAATAGATTGTAAATAGTTTTACGAAGGCCTTGTTGGCTATGTAATGATTTAAATGGTGTACTTAGTGATTTAAATTGGTTAACAATGGTTTGATTCCCTAAACATTAAATTGATTTAAGTCTTTACTAGGCAATGGGTTTGAGTCCTTTCTTTTTGAATTGAACTAGTGTCTTTGTTAGACAATGGGTTTGAGTCCCGAAATCAAATAAATGAATGGTTGAATGATAATAGTAATGGCATGATTACATGCTTGCAATTGGGGTTGGTATGATGATACCAACGGGATGGCTTGGGTAAGTAATTGGATTAATGGTTGTGTGAATATGTGCATTAAATGTTTTAATTAGGTTTTAAAGAGGGTTGTGTAGCTAGTTGTGAAGGTATAGATCCCGAGGGATCAATACTGGAAACCATGTTTGCCGAAGTGTGGGCCAAAATGGTAAATGTTCGAGTCCACTTGGTTAATTTGACTGGGAGGTCCGAATGGTCAAAACAACCTGAGGTTAGAGTCCTCTTTCTTAATTTGATCGGGAGGTTCAAAACTTTACAAATATACAATATGGGAGGTTCGTGTCCCCATATCATGCTACGTGATCGGGTGCTTAAGTCATCGTGGTATATGATTTGGAGGTTCGTGTCCCCATATCATGCTACGTGATTGGGTGGTTAAGTCACCTTAGTATATGAGTTGGAGGTTCAAGTTTTCCAAACATATATGTAAGATTATTCTCCGGTCCATGCATCTACACAGATCGGGGCCCGACCAGGGGGTGAGAATTGGAGCCTGTGGGTATTATTAATATGAAATCTATGCTACACTACCCAGGATAAGATTTCAACAATGCATGTAAAGCCTTGTTCTCTTTCCCATCATGATATATATATATATATGTGTGTGTATAAATATGGTTACATATATGGGTTTTACTTGATTTGGATTAATGACACTATTTTATCCTTATCCTTGAGTTACATCCGAGCGCTCCAACCGCTAACCGCCCCGGATGCTGTATCTCTATATGATGCAAACGTCAAAACTTCTTCTTCTTTTCCTACGTAGTGGCTAGGTGTCTGAGCGGTTCATGTGTTGACATTGAAGTAGTGATCTTCCATACTTTAGAAGGCATTCATTTCATGGTCTTTCTATCTTATGTCATAGACTTGTTTTAGGCTTGGTATTTGGCTATTATCAGAGGCATGTCCCAACATCCTATTAAATTTGGATTTGTAGAAGCTTTTTGGATTACTGTGGACTTGGGTGTGTGGGATTAGTATGTTGTCTTGATGGATTTATTTAGACAATTCAAAAGTTATTGATGTTAGTTTTATTTTCCACTATCTTTTTATATGTTCGGAATTCATCCGACTCAGGATATATGTTGGTTGGTTGGTTTGGGTATCAGGGGTGGTATCCGGTCCTTGTTGTATTTGAGATGCCCATCACAACAAGGCCCTGGTTTGGGTTGTGTCAAGTTGGTGTCAGAGCCTAGGTTCATGTTCAGGTCGGTATCCACAAAGTCGTGTCCAGTAGAGTCTCTTTTATGGGTGTGTTGGACGCTACACTTATAAGAGAGAGTCAATGAGACATTTTGGAATGTTTGCATTTCTTGTTGTTGTATATCGAGATATAGAGTCTAAGGTCTTAGGTTCTTCTAATTTCTATTTGCTGACCTTTCAGATCATGCCTCCAAGAAGATCTGATGTTCGGGCAAACTCTTCGATTCCGACTAAGGACACTGTGGACTGAGCTCATCCAACTTCTGAGGTTCAAATCCAGTTTGGGGTAATTGTTTATGATTGACCTTATAAAATTCCATTGGTATCTACTCATCCTTCTCCAGGTGGTGACACTATTATTCAGTCACCTGAAGGAGACATTCAAATGCAGAGGTTTGTCGTTCTACTAAGCTGTTGACCCAGATAGTGGTCTCCTTATCACACCAGTCCGGTCTTGTGAGTGGTTAGAGTAATTCAAGAATGGGGGAGATGCAGAATGAGAGCTCTAAACATTCAAAAAAGGGTTGGGGTCGACGCGGTAAAGGTATCTACGAGAGGAAATTTTCTAACGAAGAGAGCTGGGGAAAACCTTGTTCTTTCCCCTCGGCTAGAACCTCTTACCATAAGCCATCTGGTGGACGTCATCTTCAGAGTAGTAGTAGTCCCAGGGAGCGGGATGTCAAATATCAGTATAATGACGCCTAGTTAGTTCTATCCTATCATTCTTTACTGTTCTGTGGCTGGTGTCATCGCAGGTTCTGTCCTGAAAGGAAAAATAGATGCTTCAATTTTGGTCAGGTTGGTCATATGCAGAGGAATTATCTTTCTAGGATTGCTTCTGGGGACAATAAGGTCCCTATTGCCTCTTCATCATCCCCAGAAGTAGAGAGTGCTACCTCTAATGCCATGACATGACCTACCCTGGGTTCTTATCGTAATGGGCGGCCCAAGTTTGACTAGGATCGGAGACCACCCCCATTACCCAACCAACCTCCAGTCGCCTCCCCTGAGTTGGCTGAATTCCGATCATGTAACAAGATAGTGTAATAGCTCACATAAAGACTCTACGATAAGATCGCAACCTTGACCGACCAAACAGAGTCCAACCATCCCATACCAATAATCCAACCATACTGAACCATACCAAAAAAAGGGCCATAACTAAAGATGTTCCAAAACATAATATAATTAATTCCAAAATGAAATATGACAGAACAGGGAGATATTATGTCTGATGATGCCAGTCTCCCAACTTATTCTAATGCCAAGGCTAACGCCTATACCGATTCCTACCTTTCCAAATCATAGAAGTACATAAAATCCACTAACCAAAAGAGTAATGAAACCCAGTTGGGACCATAGCCAAAACTAATATCCAAAATAAAATCAAAGTATCTAGAAATATCCAAAACATGAAATGGAAACTTCTAAAAGGATGGAAGCTCACCAGTTCAGTCCAAATGTTGATCCCGAGTCAATCTCTATGTAGGAGGAGTAGAATGGTTGGTTTCTACATAGCGTAGGTATACAACCACTAGTAGACGGGGTTAGTGAGTAACCGCTAGCATGAACTTAGGGTAAGGATAAAATATTTATAATTATAAAACTATCTATATGCACAAAACCATACATATATATATAACTATACCGGAAAAAGGGATCGAGTTTACAATTCCTTTAAAACCTTTACCTGATTTGTGTAGCTTTACCGTCCTAAAACACCTATGGGATATATGGGTTCAACTCCTCCTACAGAAAGGGCTCTAGTGCGTATAGCCGCACGACCAGGGAAGAAACCCTTGGAATGACTAGTACATACCCCAAATATAGTGTGACTTCATGCATACAGTTACCAAGACCAACCTCATATCGGGAAATATGAGTTTCTTGTTTTGGTCCCCCAGGACCTCTACCTTCCATGGCTTTGCCACACATCTTGTCATTATTTCCCTATTAAAACCAATTTCCAAATAACCAAATCATTTTCCCCTTATTTTCCAAGTCCATTGGTATTGGTATCGTCATACCAACCTTTACCTGTAAGTATCATCCATACCCAACCATTTATAGGCTTAAGGGGACTTTCTAGTACCCTTTTATTTACCATATTAAACCACTTGTGGGATTCCATGTTCCCCTCAAGCATAAACATTTTCCATTTACCATTCCAAGCCATTTAAACCATGCATAATTCCTTTACCAAGTTTTTAAAACATACAAGAGTTCCATTAAAGTAGTCAATGCAATGAACATATCTTAATAAGCATTTTGTTAAATACATTGGTGGCATAATATGACCCAAACCAGTTCCAATTACCATTAAACCATTACCATGCAATCAAAATATTCAAAACCACCATTAATGCATATAAAATCATAATTAAAACAACGAAAAACCATAACCAGCCATTTAACATCAAAACCCACAAATCATATTTGAAAGCCAAACTCATACAATCAAAGAAATCATGGAAACATTCATAAAACCATGGCTTTAGATAGAATTAACAATGAGGAAAGAGAACATGCCTAAAACCAAGATGATTACAAAAAGAAATCACCAAGACAAGGCCCAAATTGATCCTCTAGTATAAATCGTAACTTTCTATAATAGCCCGTACTTTTCCTACCAAATTTCATCTCAAGAATGTATAGTGTTAGCTTCTAAATTGAATGATGGTTATTCCGTGAGGAATTTTCAAGAATTTTACTTTTTGTCATGTGGGAAATTCAATAAGCTTTCCATCAATTTAAGATTCTCCAAATCTAATAACCGAGTCAGAAGTTACGACTATTTTAAGTTCCCATCGTAAAACAATGCCATATGAGTTAGTGGCACACCGCACCACAAGAGAAAATGGCATTTGGAAAATTCTACTAGGGGTCCACAATTATGGTGCATCTCACCAGGGCCCAAATTTAGAATTATCCTTTTCCAGGGTCTTAGCGTGATTACCTCCGCGTCGTGCAAAAGTTCCAGGTCGCAAAAAAAGGGGCAACGTGATGGCTTCGCGTTGCGCCATCCCTTAGTTTCCCAATTATCAAATTCTAGTAAAATGGCGCGATAATGCCATGTCGCACCAGGGGATCAATTCGAGAAAATTTTACTAAAATTAAATAATGCATCCAGGGTTAAAAAGGTCAATTTTGCATCCCTATTTAAGCCCTTTAACACGTGCTTCAGCCACTCTTCACCAAAAATACACTCTATTTTCTCAAAAACCTCTCAAGAACAAGTTAGGGTTTTCATAGAAGATCCAATTCCAAGAAATTTTCTCCGTCAATCTTCACGAAATCACAAACTAAGGTATGCGTAGTGTTCATTCATGGACTCCTTTCATCCATGAAGCCTAAGAATCTCTTTTCTAAGTTTAAGTTTATGGATTTTTTTTATGAATTTCATGTTGGGTTAGTTTTGTTTATGTTGAGAATAATCAATTGAATTCAAATCCATGTTGGATGATCAATTTTATATGGAATTGATTTGTATAGATGTATATTTATGTGAAACTATGAATAAACCCTAGGATGATTAAATTAGAGATGAATCATGATGATTAATTGTTGTATAATGTTATCTATTTGTGTTAAGCCTACCATTTGTTTGATTAAATGCCTAGATGAAGGAACAATGCCCAACTAGTATGATATCATAAAATCCCCATGTATGTACAAGTTATGCCTATCACATGTTTTGTTGGAATGCTTCTATAAATGTATTATGAATTAAGATGTTAGTTAAATGTTCAATTAAGTTATGCGTGGTTAGTTTCCATCATCGAGTCCTGGGGGTACTTGTACCCGAAATATTAGCTGTGTTCCTAGAGCTATGCCATGTTTCCACGATACTCCCATTCAAGCTATGAATCCTTAGACTTTAGAAAGTCTTATGACTCAGGAAATCTCCATGATCTCATGAACTCAGACAGTTGTCAAATATCAGTAATATTCCATCAGTCAATGGAATTTAGTAAATCAGTCCATGTTCAGTTTAGTAAATTATGTTTAGTGTCTATTCAGATAGGAGAAAAAATTAGCACCGAGTGAACCCAAGGATGGGAACTCACCTGTTATGTGAGAGTGTGATTCTTAGAAGCAATCCTTGCATTCCAGAACTATGTAGCCAGCATAGGTTGAGACATTATAGCCTGCTATATGAGGGTAGATGAGGTGGCTTAGCCTGCTATATAAGGGTTCCCACTGTTCTCATTAGAGTTACCTGTTATATTAGGGTTACTTAAATGTTGTCCTTACTAGTGGTACAATATTGACAACCTTCCAATTAAGGCATAGATTAGACCCCAATTCAGCTATAATGCATCATTTGGGTCATGTCGGTTAGATGACTATCTCCCACAGTCTTAGTAAAAGATCTCAGATAGTTCTTCAAAATCCAGGACTGTCAGATACAGTCAACTCAAATACAGAACAGAACTCAGATAGTTCCACCAGATTTAGGACTTTAGAATACAGACACTCATGTTATTATTTATATGAGTTATCAGTATGTCATGTTATCAGTATTCAGATTCAGTACTCATGTTTTCATGATTTTAGATATAGTTAATATGTATGCATACATGTATTCTCACATTCATATCAGTCGGTTAGCCAGTATTGTTCATGTATATGAACCCCATGCATTCAGCCTACCCCATATGCATACCAGTACATTCAAAGTACTGACGCATTTGCACTATGGTGTCTTATACCATAGGTTTAGAGACACGAGCTCTAGATCAGCAGTAGATTTCAGTTTTAGCAGTCATAGTTAGAAGTGAGTCCTCATCATTCGAGGACATGAATATTTCTCTATTATATCATTAATTAGTTTATTAGTTAGATTCAGTTAGGGATATGTCCCATCAACTCCTAACTCAGACAGTTCAATTAGTTAGAGGCTTTCTAGACTATCATGTTTCAGACTTCAGTAATTTCAATTTTGTTTTAGGTATTTCATACCCCATTTAGATGTTATATTTTACTTTAGTTTTGTTAACCTTATGGCCTTTTAGTTTATGTTTCCACATTATTTAGTATTTTATGCAGTATACAAGCACAAATATCAGTCATGGGTTAGCTTTTGGTCCTTCGGGGTCATGAGAATCGTATAGCATTCTGGGTACCAGATTCGGGATGTTACAAACTTGGTATCAGAGCCTAAGGTTCAATAGAGTCCTAGAAACTCTGAAAGCTATATCTAGTGGGTGTGTTACGCGCCACATTTATGTACAAAAGGCTATATGATGTTTTAGGAATGGTTTTCCCTCTTTCAGTATTTATGTCATGCCGTGAGCATAATCTCAAGTCAGCTATATGATGTTTTAGTAATAGTTTCCCCTCTTTCAGTATTCATGTCATGCCATGAGCATAATCTCAAGTCAATCTCTCATTCTAATCCATTTCTTCCTTTCTTCTATAGAATATGCCTCCTAAAAGAAGAAACGGAAATTAGTCATCCCCCTGCCCGAAGATCCTTTGGGCGATCATGTTTCTTATGCAGAGTTTCGAGCTATATTCACTGCTCTTGTTAACTCAGTTGCTGCTCAGAATAAATGACCAGCTATCATTTTGGCCAATCCAGTGGCCAATTTAGCTGCAGTCAGGATTTGGGATTTCACTCGAATGAATCCGCCATGCTTTCTCGGGTCTAAGACAGATGAGGACCCTTAGGAATTTCTAGATAAGGTGTAGAAGGTGACAGATATCATGGGGGTGACTGCTATTTAGAGTTTTGAGCTAGTTGCATATTAGTTGTAGGATGTTGCTCATACTTAGTTCAAGCAGTAGAAGTCAGAGAAGGTAGATGATGCAGGGCCAGTTGAGTGGAAGGAGTCTGTGTCTGTTTTCCTTGATAGATTATTTGCCCCAGAGCTTAGGGAAGCTAAGGTGATATAAATATTCAACCTCAGGAAAGGCAATATGACAATGAAAGAGTATTCTCTTAAGTTTTGTCAATTAGCCAGATATGCCCTTTATGCGGTTGCAGATAGCAGGGCAAGAATGAGTAAGTTCATTTCAGGGGTGAATGATAGCGTTGTTAATGAGTGCAGATCCATCATGCTGAATAGTGACATGACTTTAGCCAGGCTTATGACTCATGGTCGGCAAATTGAGGAGCAAAAGATTAGGATGAGGGAGAAGTAGAATAATAGAATGAAGACAGGTAGTTTCAACTTTTCTCAGCCTAAGTCAGAAGAAGGAAACCATTCTCAGTTTTATCCTAAGCCATCAGTTCTATCTCCTTCTTCACCCAGTGCTCTAGTTCTTAAGTTTGAAAAGGGTAACAAATATATAGCGCCAGGCTCTAAGACCCAGGGCAGTGTGAGCAGTTCCCATACCTATCCTCTTTGCCAAACTTATGGAAAGCACCATCAGGGTATTTGCAGAGCTAGCAGTTGTATTTTTTTTCAGATGTGGCATGCCAAGCCACAGAGTTAGAGACTGTCCTCAGCCAAGTCCTCAGGGTCAATAGATTTACTCCTCAGTTCAATCTGGTCGCCCAAATCAGAAGGGTGACACCTCCAGTGCTACTAGTGGGAAACGCCCAAATCATCTTTATGCTCTTTATCTCGATAAGATTAGGAAAATTCTCCTGATATAGTTATTGGTATGTTACAGATCTTTCAAGTTCATATTTACTCTTTCCTAGATCTAGGAGCTTCTTTGTCTTTTGTTACTCCTTATATAGCAGGCGATTTCAGAATCAGTACTGAAATCCTAGTAGAGCCCTTTTCAGTCTCTACCCCAATGGGTAAAACCATCATAGCCCAACGGGTATACAGGAACTGCCCTATTATGATATTTAGGAAAGTCACTTCAGTAGACTTAAATGAATTCGAGATGACTGATTTTTACGTCATTCTTGGTATGGATTTGCTTCATTCCTACTATGCCACAGTCGACTATAGAGATAGAATAGTCCAGTTTCAGTTTCCAAATAAACTCGTCCTTGAGTGGAAGAGTAGTGTATTCGCTTTCATCGGTCAGCTTGCTTTCTACCTTCGGGGTAAGAAAAATGATATCTAAAGGATGTATCTATCATCTTGTTTGATTTAAGGACACTAGTTGCAAAAATCCTAGCCTTGAATCAGTCCCAGTAGTGAATAAATATTCAGATGTCTTTCCCAAAGATCTTCCAGGAATTCCTCCCAAAAGGGAAATAAACTTCGGCATTGATTTTCTTCTAAATACTCAGCCTATCTCTATTCTTCCTACAGAATGGCACCAGTAGAACTCAGAGAAATGAAAGAATAATTGAAAGATCTCTTAGATAAGGGATTCATCAGGCCCAGCGTTTCCCCATGGGGCTCTCCAGTGTTATTCGTGCGCAAGAAAGATGGTTCTCTTAGAATCTGTATAGACTACCGCTAACTCAATAAGGTCACGATCAAGAACAAGTATTCTCTTACCAGAATCGATGACTTATTTGACCAACTTCAGGGTTCCAGTTATTTCTCTAAGATAGATCTCAAATCTGGTTGTCATCAGCTTAGAGTTAGGGAATGTAAAATATTCCCAAAACAGTTTTCTGAACTCACTATGGTCACTTCAAATTTCTAGTCATGTTATTTGGTCTTACCAACACCCCAACCGCTTTCATGGACTTGATGAATCGTGTGTTCAAGCAGTACTTGGGCTTGTTCATCATAGTCTTCATAGAGTATATTCGGGTCTATTCCCGTAGTAAGATTAATCATGCAGTCCATCTCAGGATAGTACTTTAGACTCTCAGAGATCATAAACTATTCGCCAAATTCAGTAAGTTTGAATTTTGGCTAAGGTCAGCAGTATTCCTAGGTCATAAAATTTTTGGTGATTGCATTAGAGTTGATCCTCAAAAGATTGAAGCAGTAAGAAATTGGCCCAGACCTATCTGTCCATCATATATTAGGATTTTCTTGGGTTTGGCTGGCTATTATATGTGGTTTGTTGAGGGATTTTATTCTATTGCATCCCCTATGAATAGATTGACACAGAAGAAAGTCAAGCTTCAGTGGTCAGATCCTTGCGAGAAAAGTTTTTAGAAATTGAAGACTCGACTCAGTTCAGCTTCAGTCTTAGCTCTCCCAGATGGTTTAGATGGTTTTGTAGTGTATTGTGATGCATCCAAAGTAGGTTCGGGTTGTGTCCTCATGCAGCATGGTAAGGTCATAGCCTACGCCTCCAGATAGCTTCAAATCCATGAGAGTAATTACCCTACTCATGATATTGAGTTAGCAACCGCAGTATTTTCCTTAAATATTTGGAGGCATTATCTATATGGTATTCATGTAGATGTGTTCACAGATCATAATAGTCTTTAGTATGTGTTCTCTCAGAAAGATCTTAATCTTCGTAAGACAAGGTGGTTATAGCAATTGAAATATTACAACATGAGTGTCCTTTATCATCCGGGTAAGGACAACGTAGTGGCCGATGCTCTTAGTAGACTATCCATGGGTAGTGTTTCTCATGTTAAGGATAGTAAGAAAAAGTTAGCTCAGGAAGTCCATCAGCTTGCCAAACTAGGCATTCGCTTAGTCGATACTAATGAGGGTGATATATGGGTTCAGAGTAGTTCAAAATCATCTCTAGTTTCCAAGGTGAAAGAATGGCAAGATAGAGATCCAGCCTTGTCAAATTGAAAGAGTTAGTTTAGGATCAGAAAGTAGAGGTTTTCTCCCAAGAGAGAGATGGCATCCTTCATTGTCAGGGTCATCTATTTATTCCAGGTATAGATGATTTAAGGTAGAAAATTCTTGTATAAGCGCATGGTGCATGTTACTTTATTCATCCAGAGGCCACAAAGATGTACCGCGACTTGCGGGAGATCTATTGATGGAGTGGGTTAAAGAGAGATGTTGCAGATTTTGTTAGTAAGTGCTCTACATGTATGCAAGTTAAGATAGAGCATCAGAAGCCTAGTGGCCCATGCAGGAGTTCAGTATTCTTACTTAGAAGTAGGAAGTTGTGAACATGAACTTCGTGATAGGTTTCCCTCGAACTTGTCATCAGCATGATTCAGTTTGGGTCATTGTAGATAGAATGACCAAATCAGCTTATTTCCTTCAAGTTTATACCTCTTACTCAGCCGAGGATTACGCCAAGCTCTACATCAACAAGCTGGTTAGATTTCACGGTATTCCATTGTCTATTATCTCAGACAGAGGTATCAAGTTTACCTCTCACTTTTGGAAAGCATTCCAAAAGGGTCTTGGTACCCAAGTTCATCTTAGTACATCATTTCATCCTTTGACAGATGGTCAAGTACAAAGGACCATTCAGACCTTAGAAGATATGCTAAGATCGTGTGTAATTGATTTCAAGGAAAGTTGGGATGATCACTTGTCTTTGATTGAATTTGCATACAATAACAGCTATCATTCCAGTATTCGGATGGCTCTATTCGAAGCTCTCTATGGTAGGAGATGTAGATGTCTAATTGGTTGGTACGAAGTTAGTGAGGCCTCAGTCACAGGTCCTGAATTAGTATTCGACACCTTAGAAAAAGTCCAGTTGATCAGAGAAAGACTCCATGCTAGTCAGAGCCGAAAGAAGTCTTATGAAAATGTTCGTAGTAAATATCTCAAGTTTGAGTTTAGAGACTATGTCTATCTAAAGATCTCTCACATAAAGGGAGTGAAGCGGTTCAGCAAGAAAGGGAAACTTAGTCCCCGATACGTCGATCCACTCAAGATTCTCAGTCGATTTGGCAAGGTAGCTTACGAGCTCGAATTCCTTCAGATGTAGACTCAGTTCATCCAGTCTTTCATGTCTCTTTTCTCAAGAAGTGCATAGGTGACCCCTCAGTTGCAGTCCCTATTCAGAGCATTGATTTTCAGAACACTCTCTCTTATGAAGAAATTCCAGTCAAAATCTTAGACTATCAGACTCGTAGATTGAGGAACAAAGAAGTCCCTCTAGTTTAGGTTCTTTGGTGAAATCAATCCATCAAGGAAGCTACTTGGGAAGCAGAGGAAAACATGCGTACCAAGTATCCTCACCTCTTCTTCGCCAACTCAGATCAAGATTAAGGTAATATTTCTCCTAAAGCTTACTTAATTTCATGTCCAGTGTTCATCACAAACTTGGTATACTGTTTCATGCTCATGTTCCCATTATAAACTTGGTATCAAGTATCATTGCATATTCAGTCATGCACTTAAGTATCAGTTCAGTTATGTAATTATACATCAGATATTCATTCTCATTGTGAGAAACTTAGTTCTTTAGAACACTAAGTCATGCATTCATGATCAGTTGCATATGCATCAGATATGCATGTTCTATATTATATGTTTAGCTTGTCAGTCATGTCAGTCGTGAGATCATGTTCCAGTTATTCATGTTCATTATGTACGTCAGTTGTCTTTTCTCCTCTCTCAGTCAGTCTCATTCGAGGACGAATGTTCTCAAGGGGGAGATATTGTAATACCCCATACATTTACTAGAAAATTTTATCGCAAGAATGTTTACTATTATATTCTAAATTTATTGATGGTTATTCCATGAGGAATTTTCAAGATTTTCACTTTTTGTAATGTAGGAAATTCAATAAGGTTTCCATCAATATAAGATTTACCCAAATTCGATAACCGAGTCAGAAGTTACGACTATTTTAAGTTCTTGTCATAAAATAATGGGATATTAGTCAGTGGAACACTGCTCCACAAGAGGAAATGGCATTTGGAAAATTCCAGTAGGGGTTCGTGATTATGGCGCATCGCGCTAGGGCCCAAATTCAGAATTGTCCTTTTCTAGTCTCCCGTGTCGTACCAAAGTTCCAGGTCGCAAAAGAAGGGGAAGTGTGATGGATCCATGTTGTGCCATCCCTCAGTTTCCCAATTGTCAAATTCCAGTGACATGGCATGATAGCGTCGCGTTGCACCAGGGGTTCAGTTTGGCAAAATTTTATTGAAATTAAATGACGCATCCAGGGTTAAAAGGGTCAACTTCCAACCCCTATTTAAGCCCTTTAACAGGTGATTCAACCATTATTCACCCAAAATACACTCTCTCTCTCATGAAAAGCAAGGGTTTTCATAAAAGATCCAATTCCAAGAAAGTTTCTTCGTCAATCTTTCTGAAATCACGAACTAAACTATGTGTAGTGTTCATTCATGGACTACTTTCGTCCTTAAAGACCAAGAATCTCTTTTCTAAGTTTAAGTTTATGGATTTATTTATGAATTTTATGTTGGGTTAGGTTTGTTTATGTTAAGAATGATCAATTGAATTCAAATCCATGTTGGGTGATTAATTTTATATGGAATTGATTTGAATAGATGTATATTCATGTGAACCAATGAATAAACCCTAGGATGATGAAATTAGAGATGAATCATGATGATTAATTATTGTATAATGTTGTTTACATGTGCTATGCCTACCATGTGTTTGATTAAATGCCTAGATGAAGGAACAATACCCAACTAGTATGATATCATGAAATCTCCATGTATGTACAAGTTATGCCTATCACATGTTTTGATGGAATGTTTCTATAAATGTATTATGGATTATGATGTTAGCTATATGCTCAAGTAAGTTATGCTTGGTCAGTTCTCTTCCATCGATTTCTGCAGGTACTTGTGCTTGAAATATTAGCTATGTGCCTAGAGCCATGTCATATTTCCACGATACTCTCATTCAAGCTATGAATCCTTAGACTTTTGACTGTCTTATGACTCAGGAAATCTCTATGATCTTCAGTTGTCAGATATCAGTAATATTCCATCAGTCAATGGAATTCAGTAACTCAGTCCATGTTCAGTTCAATAAATTATGTTCAGTGTCTATTCAGATGGGAGTAGAAATTAGCACCGAGTGAACCCAAGGATGGGAACTCACCTGTTATGTGAGGGTGTGATTCTTAGAAGTAATCCTTGCATTCTAGAACTATATAGCCAGCATAGGTTGAGACATAATAGCATACTATATGAGGGTAGATGAGGTGTCTTAGCCTGCTATATGAGGGTTCCTACCATTCTTATTAGAGTTACCTGTTATATTAGGGTCACTCACATAATGTCCTTATCAGTGGCGCAGTATTGACACCCTTCCAATCAGGGAATAGATTGGACCCTAATTCAGCTATAATCTATCATTTGGGATATGTCGGTTGGATGACTACCTCCCACAGTCTTAGTATCTGTCTCAGTAAAAGAAATCAGATAGTTCTTTTGAATCTAGGACTGTCAGATACAGAACAGAACTCAGTTAGTTACACCAGATTTAGGACTTTCAGATACAGTCACTCATGTTATCAGTTATATCAGTTATCAGTATGTCATGTTATCAGTATTCAGATTCAGTACTCATGTTATCACGATTTCAGATACAGTTAATATGTATGCATGCATGTATTCTCACGTTCATATTAATTAGTTAGCCAGTATGAACCCCATGCATTCAGCCTACCCCATATGTATACCATTATATTCAAAGTACTGACGTATTTTTGCTTGGTGTCTTATACCATAGGTTTAGAGACACGAGGTCCAGATCAGCAGTAGATTCCAGTTTCAACAATCAGACTTACACTACAACAAAATTGATATATAGCTACGAAATTATTAGCTATGAGATGAAATTCGTCACTAATTGTTCACCTTTTATGACAAAAATTAGCTTTCGTATCTAAATACATGAAGCACATACTTTCAGTGACGAAACGTAAGATTTCGTAGCAAAGTTTTGTCCTCTAAAATTTCCCTCCAAAAAATATTTTGACGCTATTTTATTGAGTATCATTAGTGACGAATTTTAAGTTTTCAGTGACACCCTTTTTTTATCAACAATAATGGATCCAATATGTGAAACTATTTTTTGTCTCGAATTTGTTATAATTTTAGACACAAAAAAATTCTTTATAAAAAATAAGTTATCGGAATAGCGACAAATTAGAATTCGTAGTTGAATATTGTAAGTTTTAGCTACAAAATTTGATATTTAATTGTGACCTCAATTTTTGTCACAAATACTATAAACAAGCAGTGACACTCATTTTATTGTTTCCAATAATGGATTCAATTCGTGACAAACTATTTTTTATCTTGAATTAGTTATAATTTTAGATACAAAAAAAAATTGTCATAAAAAAATAACTTTTCGCAATAGCGACAAAATAGAGTTCGTAGTTAATTATTATAAGTTTTAGCTACAAAATTTGATATTTAATTGTGACCTCAATTTTTGTCACAAATACTATAAACAATCAGTGACGCTCATTTGTTGTCTCTAATAATGGTTCCAATTCATGACAAACTATTTTTTTTGTCTTGAATTAGTTATAATTTTAGACACAAAAAAAAAATTCATCATAAAAAATAAGTTGTCGCAATAGCGACAAATTAGAGTTCGTAGTTAAATATTGTAAGTTTTAGATACAAATTTTGATATTTAATTGTGACCTCAATTTTTGTCATTAATAGTATAAAAAATTAGTGACACTCATTTTATTGTCTCTAATTAATCTAAGATTCAGTGACAATATAATTTTGTTACAAAATATGCCATCGTTAATTAGTGATGATTTAGAATTTGTAGTTGAATAATTTAGTTATTTCTTTCTATGAAAAATTTTTGTGGCTAAATATAGATTGGCTTATGGCGACGGTTATTTTATGACTTATTGAGACGTCTATTTTGATCTATTGCAACGGTTACTAACTGTTGTAATAGAAGCTATTGCAACGACATTAAATCGTTGCAATAGCATCTATTGCGATACTTTTGTTATTCTATTGTAACGCTTTTTGAATACCTATCACAACTATTTTATTGCTTATTGGGACACCTATTTTCATCTATTACAACAGTTACTAACCGTTGCAATAGATTCTATTGCAACAACATTAAACCGTTGCAATAGATCTATTGCAACAAGATTGAACCATTGCAATAGCATCAATTGTGACGCTTTTGTTATTCTGTTCCAATGTTTTTACTACCTATTGCAATGGTTTATTGATTTATTACAACAATTATTGAATCTATTGCAACAACATTAAACCGTTGCAATAGATCTATTGCAACAAGATTGAACCATTGCAATAGCATCAATTGTGACGCTTTTGTTATTCTGTTCCAATGTTTTTACTACCTATTGCAATGGTTTATTGATTTATTACAACAATTATTGCCACATGTAATTAAATTAAAACAATTTATATAAATAGTCACTCGTATTAGTGTAAATTTTTATTTACATACATAATACTATAACACAATATACACACATCACAAAACAAAATCATTCATTAATAATCTCATAATTCAAAATATGCAACAAGCTAGTAATTTAAACCCCAAAGAAAAATGTAATCAAGTACAAATGATTAGTTAAGTTTTTACATACTAGCAAGTTCGAGTCGCGACAAGGTTCAAGAAAGTCAACACAACACTATTGATATTAGAGCATTTATCCACAACCGAAAAATCTACTCAAGTAAGGTCAATGTCCATCACTTTCTTCATCTCTTTCTTCATTTTAGTCACCCATAAAAAGAGAACAAAATAATATAAATTAGCACTTAAAATGACGACATAAAAAGATTAAAATCACCAAGACTGTGAAATGTCAAAGTGGGCTTGTAGCAGTAACATGGGTATATCCCATCCAACACTGAAAAGAGCAGGGTGATGGAGAGTTGGCAAATTAGCAACGTCGACACAGATATGCTTAGCTCAATTTTCCTTGGATTTTAAGTCAAAACATTTATTGTTTGCTTTTGGTAATAAAAAGAACAGGATGATATGGAAAATCATTGTTTTTTATTCTCCGATTTTGTAATGCAAGAAGTTATTAGCAGGAGCAGTAATGGCAAATGTGTTGAATTCTCATTAATGTCTACAGTCTTTTCCATCTACACAAACCAATGAAAGTTTCGTTTGATATTTTAGCTGAAGTACATGCAGCTCTAAGAACTTGACCTTCTACAACATGATATATATCTTTTACTACTCACCTGGAGTAATGCCTGTCTTGCTGCTTCTCTATAGCGCTCTTTCCTCCTCTTAGCCTCAGCTGCAGCTTCCACTTCTGTACGTCTTTGAGCCTCTTCAGCACCATTTTCTTTGGCTTGCAGCTTAGCTTTCGCTGATCATGGAAATTAAATTTATGTTTCTAATTCACATGTAAAAAAAAAATTGCTTGCATGTTTAATATTGGGTACCTTTCCTCCTTTGCATCTCAAGTTGTTCCCTTTAACGATGAAGTTTATCTGGATCACCCTTCTCGACCTTTATAGTAAAATTATAGGATTGAATAACACATGAGTCAAAATAAATGGAATATAAGTAGCACGCCTATAATAAGCAAAGCATGCTCACCTCAACAAGTGTCTTCTCTCGAACTTATAAAATTGTATCCGCAAATTTGTTCTTCACGACAACAACCTGATAAAGCTTTCCAGGGGAGAGCCTCCTCTCACTAAGCTTACTCTTTCCTAAAATGTTAAAAATACAATAGATGAACCCACAAATTAATAGAGGAAAGAGGAAAAAACCATCTTGATAAGCTTCTGACTCAATAGAGAGTGGCATTTGCCGAGAACTTTGCTCTAGCTAGTCCGCGCCACTGACAGACTCTAGAGATTCAATTATTGGTGATTACTTTGATACAGTGAAGTTTCTGAAATTCAAAGATGGATTTTTGTGTAAGTCAGTGTCCATTAGGTCAATCGGTTACAAGGTTCAGCCAACTCTAGATGATCTTGAGAAATTTCGCGGAGCTAAGGGTGATGACAATGAGCATGCAGAAAGATTGTATTTTTCCACATTGCCCGTGAAAAATCAGAGGAAGAAACACTTCAAGGAAGGAGATCAAGTTGTTGTTCTGAACGGAGAACTAAAAGCAAATTTTTTTTACCTCAAATCAGAGAACAGATCACTACAAAAAAATTAAAGTGAGTTCCGAACATTCACATTATTGTAGTAAACTTTGGCCCTAACTCAACCTCAAAAGTTACATGAGAAGGTGAGGATTATCTAAAGACCAAATACGGTGATGATATCCCATGCACTGGATCGACGTGGGAATCTTAGCACCTCAAGCACAACACATTCTGGTCATTTGATATGAATAATACAAAGGTCTATCATTGTTGTGTTGAATAATATAAGGGCCTATCATTGGATAACATAACAATAGGGAAAGGTTGGTATTGATTTCATATCATGTTAGAAAAATGGATCTTGGACCTTGTTCAATCTCAAAACTCAATGCTAGCTCCAGAAATGAGCATCCTCCAAAATGTAAGGAGACAACGACTACAATGTGAGACTTAATGGTAAACTATAATGGTTGTAACAGTGTTGCAACACACAACAAAGATTTTTCCAAGATATTTGAACTTGGTATGTTAAAGTTGTTTCTAGTAGTAAGATAGGAGCAACTAGTACTATTACTTCAGTTAAAGGACATGTAGTAATTGTATTGCCTGACAAATCTACCAACACATTTGATGTATTGGCTGATCATGTCGAGGAAAACTGTGAGGTTGCATATTGTAAAGAACCACCAATATCAAATTTTAGATAATAATAATATTTTAGTATAATAAGAATTTGGTTTATTGGTTTATTGGTTCATGTCAAAAGATATAATAAGAATAATGTTAAAGAAGGAAAGAAACGAGTCATGTCTAACTCAAGTTTTAGTATATCCAGTTTGTGTCCTCTATTGTACGCCACTCTTGTACCTAAGAATAATTAACAGAAAGGTTCACGGATCAGTCGAACTATAGTTTTAGTACATTCAGTTCATTCAATTTCTTTTCAGGTGCACTCAAGTTCAGAATATTGTCGATAGTTAGTTTAAATGTTGCATGTTCTATACCCTCTACCCCTAATTTTATTCAACGAAAAGGAGAAAATACAAGCATTCACTAGAGTAATGGGAAGGCGTCTATGCCACAGTTATTCGCAACTGCATACCGTCAATGTAGATGGAATTATAGAGACAAGGAAGATGTTTATAATGTAGATTCTAAATTTGATGGGCATGATATCCCCTATGATGTTTGATGGTTTGATATTGAGCACACAGATTGGAAGAAGTACTTTACCTGGACAGGATGGTGTTTCCTAACCTTGAAGTAATGCAGAAGAAGTTAGCTGCAAAGGGGAAAAGAGAGACATGAGATCAGTTTTTGTGTTACCAGTGTTATTCTACCACAGTAAGAAAAGAAGAAAATGAAAAGAAGCCTACAAATAATGTTGTAAGTACAGTCTATAGGTATTATATGATGCAAGTCATCGGTTGGGTAATTAGAATAGAATGAAGAATACAAACTTGTAATACTAGGAGAAAACATGACACCATACTATCGAGTCTCAAACAACTACAGGTGCAAATGTGTTTTTAGTTAAAATGTACTTTACTATTAAAAGTGGATTTCTTGAGTTTATCATTTGGACTACAAGTATCCCATCAATAATGGTACATTCACAACTGCTTATGCCTACCACCGCTCAATTTAGTCAACCCTACTAGGAAATACCTCCAACATCATTTAGATTTGGTGCTGGCATAGTTCCTCATAATACACTGACTTGCTGGTATGGAAATCTGGAAAACGAGAAACTATGGAAATCTGGAATGGTTGTTCCAATAAAGAAGCTATGGAAATCTGGAACTGATATGGAAATTTGGAAACTATGGAAATCTGGAAATCTGGAAACCTTTTCCTCTCTTTTTCTTTCTTTTATTTTTTGGTTGTAATAGGTAAGTATTATTGTTGTGCAAGAACCAGCACTAGGAGAGTACAACGAAAAGAAAACATTCAGCATCACTAACTTTCAGAGAGTCAGTTGATTGCGGAAGAGTACACACAGAAAGGACAACTTTCACCACAAAAATTGCAATTAAGTACGTGGTATATCAATTGAAGAAGGAAACAAAAGAAATCAAAAAGTAGAAATAAAGAAGATAAACTGGTTGATAAAGATTTTGAAGCTCCACACAGGAGTTGAATTACCTGGATATGAAGGATAGTATCCCGACAGTATATGACATCAAATGTACCATCAAGCTATGTTTTCATGGTAAAATCAGCAACCTCAAATTCAACAGCACACTTGAGACCAATAGCATGCTTAAGAGCAAAAGATATCATGTTGTTTCTTCTTAATGTAGCCAATGGATAAAGGAGCATCATTGTAAAAAAGACAGAAAAGGTTCATATTAAGGACATACGATAGTTTTGAGATGGATTTTTTCCCATACAAGAAGGGATAGCAAATGATTTGACTTCGGTCTATGTTTCTCAAACTCTTCAAAAATACCAATGGGTGCGTGTTGGATTCACCAAAGCTAGTGTATTTTTAGAGAATCCGACATGGGTGCGGCATCAAAAGTAAGGGGTCCGCGTAAATTAGCTTCAGGTTTCCACCAAAATAAGGTCAAGCCTAACGTTTTAAATAAAACTCTGAAAACATCAAATTACCTGTTACCTCTGTATTGAACAACTTATGGAAGCTAGGGGTGAAGTAGAGACATGTGGCTCCGTGTATTGTCAAGTTTGGATTAACTGAAAAGGGGAGATGTAGTTGTTTTTAAATGCTTCCAAAATTGAACTATATGGAAAAAGGATAACAGTTTACCTATCTTTCAACAATACAGGCGCTGGGAAGTAAACCATCAAGATTTTACTATAAGATCGTAAATCAGTCAAATTACTTTTCATTATCTGTCCCTTCCTTTCCTCCACGAGATTCAACGAGACCTTCCATGAAAGCCCTTTATCCCGAGTTGATATTCCTGATTGATCTGCTTTCTTACAACACAGAATTAAAAACTTCACTTGCTACAAGATCTTGAGATGAACCAGCCAACAGACATTACCTTTACACTCACCAAGTGGCACTACTTAGACTTCCCCTCTATTGCCTCTAATTCCTAGTTTACCATTGTTATCTGTGACATAAATTTGTGAATATGGGTAGCACAAATAGTTTGAACATAGATAAAAGATATTTTAAAGAATCTGATTCATCTACAATATGGGAAGATGATAACACTTGGATTTGTTTATGTCTCTTCATTAGATTATCAAAACATACAAGGATACATGGAAAACCAACAAATATACCCACTTAAAAGTGACTTCCTTATTGTTACAGGTTTATCCAAGTATTTCGAGGCTCTTAAGGAAACCCATATAAACACACACTAGTCTCTCGCTAATGTGCTTGTAATTCCAATATGGATTTAAATAGGATACCTAAAATATCCTCAAAGCTGCTCATAGGCCTTCAATATGGAATAATAAATGGTTCTGATATAGGAAAAGAGTCACCATACCAAGTAACTCATCTCCCTGTCCTTGGCCACGATAGTTAGGAGAAACACCAATAGCATCAACCTCCCCTTATTTTTCTCCAAAGGAAAGAGAGCTGCACAAGCTATAATATGACCCTCTCTCTCCACAATAATGAATGAGGGTAGTTCTTTCACCAGCTAGAACAAGTTAAACAATGAAAGATTATGGTTAAAAAACATAAGCCAACAAAGATATAACAGAAGCTGACAAAGATATAACAATGAGGGCAGTGCTTTCACCGGAGCATCAGAGATTGTTTTAGGCTGTAATCCAATATCATCCACCGGAGCATCCTATTTCAGATTGAAAAGAGAACAAAATCAATACCATCTTTAGATAATTCCTCAAGTTTTAACAGAAATACTAAAATGCAAAAGAAACCTTGGATTCAACATTTTCCTCCATTTTGAGAGAGTCCCTGCAACCGCTCTCTATTTTGGACAGTTAATCCACTGAACAAACTGCACTAGGAGCAGTATAGTAAACAAAGAAACATAAAGTACACAAAAGGAAAAGTAAGCAAATAAAAATTGAAAGTTTGGCATCTACCTGTTAGATGACATGAGGAGATTTCCATTTCGATATTCTGGATCCGTGTTGTTCATTAAATTATTTGTATTCCTAACCAAAACATAAAGAATTTGTTACACTCATGTTTCCTATGCCTATTATGCTTGCAAAAGAATAAAGATAGTTAGAAAATTAAATTAGCACCCTGCAATCAGCTGTGCAGAACCAACTGCATCCCGTGCTGAAGCTGTAAAGCAGCCAAAAGGCCTTTCCATTTTTCTCCAGGTCCTCCAGGTACTTGAAAGGTCAGCACCAGTATCATGATGGCCAGTTCTATCTTTGGCGAAGGTAAATAGTCAAAAAAGTTCCCTGTAGAATGCAAGCGTTGAGGCTTTCATCGAAACAAAGAGAGAGGAGCGGAAAGCCACTTGACTGGTTGGAAAGGGGCATTTTTTCTCTTTATCCTTTTCTTTACTTCGATCTTTATGACGATGTTTGTGCTTCTTATGCTCTTTCTCTTTATCCTTGTGCTTCTTATGCTTCTTCTCCTTGTCTTTCGACTTACTTTTAGGCTTTCCAGCTACAATGGGGATCCCTTTTTCAGACTATGAAACACCGAAAGACCTATAGATCAACAATTACTGAAATAGGCAAACAGGCATTATAGAAAATGACATGGTTTGAGAAAAAATCCAATTTCAATCCTCCAATTTCAGAGATTAGAAAGGAATAAAAGGGTGATTGAAAGAGTTGAATCAGATATACATATATAACTCAAGCTTCAAACAATAGATTCTTACAGGAGGCTGATCAATTATTGCTGTTTCACGTAGTCAAAAAGCTTCTCGAAGAGCATCCAAGTCAAATGGTTGAATGCACAAATTTGTCTCTTTTAAAGATGACACATGCTGATCCAACTGCATCCTTTTCCCTTTCCTAATCTCTGTGTCTCCCACCACATTGTAAAGGTAATGTGTATCGAAAATTGACAATGGAAGTAGCTTCTTGCAGAAGAACTCGTGATGAGGCAATAACTTGTAGTGAGAAATAAGATCCACAACACCTGTAAATTCTCTTAGCCCTAATAATGTATTTTGACCAATCAACCATAGTAAGCCAATGATGTCTTGATTAAAATGAATATATTTCAAGGAGAAGAAGATCAGAGCATCAACAACAACATACCCAGTGCCAGCAAGGATTAAAAAATTTTGCTAAGCAGTTGTAAGCATTACCAGTAGCAAGGATTTTTTTCAAATCCTTATCAGTAGGGCTGGAGTTGCCACCCAAAACGGCCAACAAGTAAGCATCGATAAACTTAGAGAGATGATCATTTTCCAACTAATATAGAGATAGCACAAATTGCAGAATTTCCCAACGCCACGAAGGTGCCTATAGGAAGTATTTGGAGACAAACTAACTTTAGGGTTCTCCTCTTGAAATGCCAGCAATTGCAGGATTTCCGTCTAGCGATATGATAATGCACCATGAAATTGAGCTATTCAAAGCTCCAGATCATATCAATGTTCCAATACCAACACCAAAAGCCTAATAACACAGCATATGTCTAATGAAAAATGCCATGGCATCTTTTAAAATATCAAAATGGTTAGAAATATAACAAAGTTGGACATTTGAAATATGTAGTACTATAATTTTGACAGTTTTCCATGAAAAATCTAAATTCAAACAAAATTTGTAGGTAGACAAAAAACCTCATAAATTATGTTAAAGGGGAACACTAAAAAAAGGGATACTTTATAAGCTGAATTCACCGAATCCTTTTAATCGAAAAGACTGAACCCCATGTCCTGAAAAAGAAATGGTAGAAAAACATATAATCATCGCCACCAGAAGGTACTGAAGCCAACTTTTATCCGCCAGTAGCAATCAGCTCAGTGATTTTTTGCCCTTAACTTTAGAGAGCAATAATTGAATCCTATCATCTTCACTCTCAACTCCAACTGTAGCAAGCATTCAAATTTTAATTCTAAATAAACTACTTAACCAGTAGACATGTATGACAAATAAGAATAAAAAGCAAGAATAGTTTACAATGGAAATTCACTATAGTAACATATCACCAGTTATAAGAAATTAGGAGAGAAAACAGACCTTTGTCTCACTCTCACACTTTGAGCCAATTTTGCAACATTTATGAGGGAGAAGAAAATTAAACAAATCAAACGTAATGGAAAAAGTTTATTAATTTGTAATGTGAAAGATCATAATTGATGATAAGAAACTGCAAACTAGGAAACCAGTCACATATACAGTAAAAGAAAATGGCAAACAAGTAAGCAACGATAACCTTACTTATTATGACGTTACATTACAAGTCAACGTCGTCGTTGTCATCTGTGCTATCAGCTTCATTGTTAGTAGTACTATTATTACCTTCATTCTCCTCATGGTCACTGATATACTCAACCATAGTGTCATCCTCTTGGTCAGAATCTTCTCCATTATAATCAACTTTAACTTTATATTCTGTTTGAGCCTCCAATTTAATTACGTTTGCATCTATGGTAATCGAATCAACATCATTTGTATGTAGGTGACTCAACATATCAATTGTATCATTAACAATTGATTTACGTTCAAGTGACGTATCCTGATACACTTCAGCATTTGTAATAGGCAACTCATCATTTTCTACATCTGAGCTTTCCTTTTCTGGCACATCATATATGTGCCTAGCTTGAAATTTGAGCACAATTCGCCAATTTTTCCCTAGTTTTGGGTCATCAATATAAAATACTTGCTTTGCTTGAGTAGATAGTACAAAGGTATTGTGTTCATACCAAAATCTTTTAACACATGCGCTCGTAAAATTCTTATCTTCTTACATCCCAGTTTTCTTGCAAAGATCAAACCACTTGCATTTGAGAAGGAAAGCTTAACTTTCTTCAACATGCTCTAACTCAAGGATGTCAGTTATGATACCATAAAAATCTATCTCCACTTTTTCATGAAGGCCTCTAAGAACTATACCACAATTTTGACTTTTACGTAATTCATCGCGTTTTTTATTATGGTACCTAACACCATTTACAATACAACCAATACGTTTTGCTCCACGTACATCAAGACCCATAGTTAAAGGATATACTTTCATGATAGACCTTGACTTCTCCTTATTAAATAACTGCATAATCTATTAGGAAACGTTATTGCTTTCAATTAGTAAAGAATAAAAAGATAAAATTTAAGCACATAACATGATTATTATCTTAAAGTCACTTACTTTCCTTCTGAACCATGAAGGAAATAGTTCTTTGTGTTTCTTTTCTAAATCCACAACACCTTGCTTCAATAGCTCTTTTTTATGCTCTCTACATGTAACAAAGTAAGTTATTTAGAAACAGCTAAAATAAAAAATATCAACATATGTAAATATATATAAAAGAACTACTTACTCAAGAAAAGGTTCTGCTTCTTCGCAATTATTCAACAAATACCACTGAGCCATGTCAAAATCTTTTTTTGGTATGGCATCATAATCTCCATATTTATATAGTCTAACACTTTTTGAAAATATATCTAAAATAGGACCATCATTGTTTCTAGATCCATCATCATTTCTATCTTTATGATTAAATCTAGTCTCAATGTCATCAAGATACATAGAGCAAAATGTCAAACATTCATCAATAATATAGCCTTCTGCAATAGAACCTTTAGGTCGTGCCTTGTTTTGTACATAATGCTTAAGCTTGCACAAGAACCTTTTAATTTTGTACATCCAACGATATTGTACTGATCTACCATACATTGCCTCTCGTGGTAAATGCATAGCCAAATGTACCATAACATCAAAAAAAGGAATAGGAAAAATCATCTCAAGCTTACATAATATAACAACTATATCCCTTTCTAGTTGTTCCAAGTCATCTCATCTCAGTGTCTTACAGCATAATCGCCGAAAAATATCACTTAACTCAATCAATGCTGAAGAGAAATCTTTATTTTTAAATCCACGAATAGCAATAGGCAGTACTCGATGTAACAAAACATGATAATCATGACTTTTGAGTCTAGTTATTTTACCATCATCCCTAGCTACACACCCTGAGATATTTGAAGCATAACCATCAGGAAATTTAACAGACTTTAACAATGTCCAAAACATTTTTTTCTCTTCTTTTGACATATTATAACAAGCACCAAACATTGTATAATTAGAACCATCATGTTGCAACCATAATTCTTTTCTTATGTTCATATTCTTTAGATCTTGTGTTTCTTTATATGTATCTTTAGTTTTCCCCTCAATATTCAATAATATTCCAAAAATAGCCTCACAAATATTATTTTCTATGTGCATGACATCTAAATTATGTCGCAAATTCAAGTTCTTCCAATAGGGCAACTCAAATAGAATACATCTCCTTACCCAATTCAACTCTTCAAGAAGACGTCTTTTTCTTTTATTATTTGAGTGTTTTCCTAGTCTATAAGTACTGAGTAAATCTAATTGTTGCAATGCATCATCACGTGAGAGCTCTTTTGGCTTCATTTTTTTTTGTATCTTCCCATCAAATTTCTTGCTTCTTCTCCAAAAGTGACCGGATTCAAGATACCGATGGTTCCCCATGTAATACCCTTTGTGAAGATGCATCCTTATTTCAAGTAGGACATGCCATGTATCCCTTAGTGCTCCATCCAGATAAATTGCCTAATTTATCAAAAAATAATTATATGTTCAACAATAGTTTATAACCTAAACATAAGCATAACATATTCAAAAAATAAGATTCTCTACAACAATGAATGAAAATTCAATTTTCTCATGTGTTGTTAATCAACTAAAAGAACACCTCTTTTTCATGCAAAAATACAATTAATAATTGCACAACTTTTCCCGTTCCCTATTCATTTCTTATTAGAAGAGTTGTCTTCCAAAAATGAAAAATGAAAAAGAATTTCAGAGAGTAGTTGAAAGATACTAGTGATCCAACTGATAAATAGGGTTATATAACAATACACTTAAACATGGAAGGAAATGCTATCAAAAATGGAGAAAATAAAGCAAGCAGTCATGAGGAGGACTTGATTGAGGACTCACTACTAGGGTAAGATCAATAATATTTCAAGAAAACACCCCGCACTTTTCCATCTTTCTTACTCATCAATAAAAAAAGTTATGAAGAGAATTAGTCAAATACATAAAAATATATTTACAAAGTTTGACACCTTCAAATCATCTTACAATACCACACAAATAGTTTAATGCATAAATAGTATAGATTATTAGACAACTAGGAAAGTAGGGAATTTTAAAACATACCATAAGATGGGAAGTCATTTATGGTCCATAAAACAACAACAAGCATTTTGAAGCATTCCCTGATTGATGCATTAAATGTCTCGACACTATTACTCTATAAATCTTTTAACTCATCAACCAAAGGAAGAAAATAAATATCAATATCCTTTCCCGGTGCTTGGGGACCAGGAATAAGTAATGACATCATCATAAACAGGTCCTTAAAACATTTCCATGGAGGAAGATTATAAGGAACAAAAATGATAGGCCACATACTATATGATGTGCTCATGTTACCATATGGATTAAAACCATCGGTTGTAAGACCGAGTCGAATATTAAGAGGTTCTTGTGCAAACCATTGATGATTCTTGTCAAACTCTTTCCATGCTTCAAAATCAGCCGGATGCCTTAATATTTTTGCCTCATCAAGATATTTGTTTCTCTTTATGCCACCTCATGTCCACACTTGTTTTACTAGACATAAATAACCTTTGAAATCTCCACTTTAATGGAAAATATCATAGAACTTTATGAGGAATCTTTTTATCCTTTTCATTGTTAATTTTCCACCTCGCAGTACCACAATGTGGACACTCTTGTTTGTCTTTATGTTCAGCCCAATACAACACACAATCGTTTTTGCAAGCATGGATCGAAATGTATCCTAATTCCAAACCCTGCAGTATGTTTTTAGCATCATAATATGACTTAGAAAGTTTCTCGTCAGTAGGCAATGCCTCTTTTAGCAACTCCAGCAACATATCAAATAATTTATTACTCCATTGATTGTATACTTTCAAGTATAGCAACTTCACAAGAAATGAAAGCTTTGAAAATTTCTTACATCCCGGTTATAATTTACGTTCAGCTTCTTTCAGCAATTTGTCAAATGTTGTAGATTCTTTCTCACTCATATTACTACACACGTTTTTGCCAGTCTCCTCTGAATAATTGGAAAAGGATCCTTTAGCGACCTCTTCTTCCATAGTATGAATCCCATCATCCTTATCATGGGTTTCAGTTTCATATTTACTATAAATTGCTTCATTGTTATCTCTCATTTGTGATTGTTCCCCACGTGTCTCTAGTGCATGTAACTTTCCATAATTCTTTCAAGAAATAAGTGGTCATGCACTACTTCTTGTGTTTGGAAAAACAAATTTAAGCAATCTATGCAAGGGCATCAAACTTTGGTATTTCAATCAAAGTGAGATCGAACAAACCATATAAAAGATTGGACACCCTCAATATATCTTTTAGTGAACTTTGGTTCATGCATCCAACTTTTATCCATGATCACCTGTACAAGCAAATGAATATCATAGGAATTTAATCCTTTACGGTAACTGTTTGTTTTATAATTTTTTACAAAATGCTTAAATACGGTACCTACCCTGCCCCATTATTTCACATATTGAATTTTCCTTGTCTTGTCCCACTCAATTTAGACCTTGTCAACCCCTGCCTTCCCTATTTCCACCTCTACTTATGACAAATCAATTATAAGATCATAACTTAGTATTTTGATATAAAGAATCAAATATAGAAAACTAGACAAAAGATCTCTTGCATAATATTAAGTCACATGTTTGTAAGGTTTAGCACATTTTAGAGTGACACAACACTAAATTTCCTAAATTTTTGTGGTGCTTGGGCTGCACAATTTTTGCCTTTTATTTTCGTAAATGGCAATTTTGTGCTTTTTAGCTCGTGTTAGTACTTGAACTATCCTTTTCAATTGAAACTGGACTGCTCACGTGACTTATTTACACCATATATTTCAAAACTCCCTTATCTAAATATAATATAATAAACCCCAAACTAAAAAGTTACAATATTGAACAAGATTAGAATAAACAAAAAGATAGGAAATTGAGGAAATTGAACTAAATTAACTCACCTAAATGTAAAATCATAAACCCCAAACAAAAATGTACCAATCTTGAGAAAATTTAGGATTACAAAAAAAAGAAATTAGAGACACCTGAATAGGGAATTCTTGAATCTTGATGGGTTAGCTTTGTTTGTGAATATCCCAGCTAAGAAGCTAATGAATAAACACATGAGTCCGTCTTAGAGCAGAAAAATCACATTAACACTTTTTTTGTGGGTTTGCCTAGAATCTGATTATTTAACAAAATGGTACTATTTCTAGTTTAATGTAGACTCTTCTATTGTACTGATAGTGTCAAATATTATGGGTTAAGATTAATGATTAGATTACATAATTTGTCAAAATTTATAATTTTTGTTTTATCATTGGCTTTGGTAACGTTTACCTAAAGAAAAAATAAAATTATTTTTTTAACTGATAAAATTATTGTTATGTCAAATATTAAATACGGATTGTCTCAAAACCTATATCAACATGGAATAATAAGTATAGCGAATTGTCTCTTATATATGATTTTAATCAAAAATCAAATATTATTAATTAACATTAATTTCTGTAAAATATATAATTCACAATAATTTTTATATAATTTTTAAATATATAATATATAAAAAATAAGATAACTAAATTAAAATGAAGGATTATAATATATATAAGTGAGCTTGGTCGGAGGATTAAAAAATAAAATTAATAAATTTTGTCATGAATATAACTTTTTCCTGTGATAACTTTTTTTAGTTTATTATTTTTAACAAAGATTATGAGTGATAATGTCAAAACAGCAAATATATTTTTTTTTAGAAATTATGCAATTAATGTTATTTTTACAACAAATTAAACACTGCCTAAATAATAAACAAATATAAATAGAGCAAGCATCATTAATACATCATATTTTATATAATTCTTATGTACCTTACCGAAGGATTCCTTAAATTTACGAATAATTTCTCCTTTAAAAATATTTATTTATAGCTAACCATATTTAATTATAATTAAATAAAAATTTGTATATCTTAATTAATTATAATTTTATAATAATTTATTTTTTGAACACACTGTAGTATGTTTATTAAGTCGATGTAACCATTTGAAAGTGCACAGGATGGGTAGGTATGGAGTGGTTTTCGATTGTTTAACATAATTTTGAAGATGGCGAGGATTTCTGAAACTTGGAGGTGGAGTACGATGATTCTGTTGTATAAGAATAAGGGTAACATTAAGGATTGTAATTATTATAGGGATATCAAGTTGTTAAGTCACACTATGAAGCTTTGGGAGAGGGTGGTAGAATTGAGGTTGCAGATGATTATTACTATTTTTGAAAATCAATTTGGATTTATGCTATGGCGCTCGATAATCCGATAAGAAAATTGAGTAATACATCTCCGCACTAACAAACCATTAATTATAAAAGTTTGATCAGTTCTCCAACCATTAATCCGATAACCCATTACCAATAAGCCAATAAACTAATTTTGCAGTTGGGTTAATAGTTGTGGTTCAACTTTGAATAGCCCTAGGGGAGGGGACTCGGAGCACTTTCATGTCTTGATAGGGTTACATCAAGGATCGACACTTAATGAGTATTACTAATATCTTGTTTGTTATACATTTGCATATGTGTATAACTAATGTTTGCATTAGTTATACACTCTATTATGTATTAAGGTGTGTATTACTAATACCTCAATATTAATGGTATTAGCAATGCTATGGATCCAATACATTCATTAACATGATTAACGCAAACATATATATGGAGGACATTTTTGTAAAAGAGAAATCTTTTTTAAGAAATTATTTAATTCATGTTATTTTTAATACATCAAACCAAACACTGTATAAGAAAAATACAAGCATAACTAATGCAAGCATAACTAACACAAACATTACTAATACAAGCATTACTAGCACACTTATTTTGCATTATTCTTATTCACTCTACCAAACGACCCCTTAGAGTAGAAGGTTAGTCTGAGTTAGGATGTTGTATGTTTTGGTCTATACTTGAAGTATCTTGCTTTGAGTATTATTGAGTAGGTTAATTTCTACTGTATCTTGTTTTGTTACTATTCCTTATCTTATCTTAGATTGTTTTATTTTGAGCCTGGGCTTTATTGAAAACAACCTCTATATCTCACATTTGAGGTAGTAGTATGGACTACGTACACTTGCCCTCTCCAGACTCCACTTGGTCGAAATATACTCGGTATATTATTGTTATTGTTATATGTACTTTTTGGTTCACATCACTAAATCACTAATCCATAGGATCGTAGTGTGAGATATATGAATAAATAGTCTCGGGATAAAATAAAGTATTATTTTATTCCATGTTTGATTTGAAGTATCAGCAATAGCCGGAATTATTATACCACCATTTAAACCATAGTGATGGCATAAGTTATCCCATATACATGGTGGTATAACTAATCTCGAGTTATCCCGAAATTAATTATCTCAAAATAATTCTTTCCCAACCAAACGATTTATTTTTCATATATTTTTACATAAAGTTTTATAACTTAAATTTAAATTCGAATTATAATAAGTTGAGCATGACACTATATTATAATTATAAATAAATTACAATAATGTAGTTTGGTGGTTTAAAATTAAATTAGTTATTTTTAAAATTGAAGTCTAATATAAATACACTTTTCTAATTCTAAAAAATTATTTACGCACTTCAGTAAAACAATAAGATAATTTCTAGAATTATCTGAATACACTTATAAAGCTTTCCAAAACATTTAAACCCAAAGTAAAGGACTTTCAAACATTTCTAAAGATTTCCAACATATTTTGCAGCTAGTACTCATAGATCTCTCATGAATTGTTGAGAGATTTGATATTGATAGATGTTGAATCCTATTTAGGTATTTTTAGTATTAGAATCGATTTTTTTTATATTTGTGTGTAATTATAATTAGGTGGGCACTACTCAACTTCCTAAATTTTCTCGGTTTATTTGAGGCACGACGAGTCTACAATACTACTTCGATCCTGTACTAGCACCAAAGGGAATTATAGAAAGAGGGAAAAATGGAGAACCCACTTTTTGGTGCTTATTTATTTTTTGATTTTTGGCTCCAAAAGAATTTCAGGAAAACCACCATATATATGAGAAAACAAACGAAGGAGTTTCGTTGCAAAGTGAAGCCAAAATTTCTAAACCTGAACAAGAAGACCAGGTATGTATTAGTCCTCATACTTTATCTTTGACTAAAATTAGATAGATAATTGTATTCAACAATCATATATTGAATGATTTGTTAATTTATGTCTGGCACGTATTGTCAATTGTGTTGGTAATTTTGTTGTAATAGGGTGAGAAAGGGTAGGAATCCTTGAGCAATTTTAGATACCCTAACCTTGTTTGACTTTTGAGCCTGTTTGGATGGATTTATTTAGGTATTGCAAAACTAAAATAGCTTCCAAGTAATATTGTAGTGTTTGGGTACAATAAAAGAAGTGTTTTTAAGGAAAAATCCATAAATAGTGTATTTGTATTATCCTCATTTGATCACTTATTTTCCTCTCCTTTGATGACGATAATGTTATGAATAATCATCAAACAGAGAGTTTAGATCATTTGTTGAAATGACTATGCATAGTAGATTAGATTAAGCTCAACATAAATGTATATTCACTTTTTAGAATACACGACTAAGCACTTAAGTAAAATAGAGTACAGAAAATTCATAACTTATTATGATCAAGTACCTAAAACTATTATTAGCAATTTAATCTTGGAAAACTTCGTAGTGTCTAAAAATTTCCTGAACTGAACTTTGAAGTTTTCGCCTTGAACCTCTTGAAGCCTGTTTTGGATAAGGTCACAATCAACAGTTTCTTCAGAAGGTTTAGACCTTTTTCGAATGAAAATTGTAGTAAATGTAGAAGGATGTTTCCCTAAGTCTCCCCATTTTGTGTCTGAGATGTGTAATGATCTTTTCCATCTCGTCAAACTCCAGTGAGAGAACGACTCCTAGTTCTTGTAGTTTTGCTAACTTGAAGCTATGTTGCTTGAACTCTTCAAAAATGTCAACGGGTGCGTGTCGGATTCGCCAAAACTAGTGTATTTTTGGAGAATCCGACACGGGTGCGGCATCGAAAGTGAAGAATCCGCGCAACTTAGACTTAAAGGGATCTCTAAAAGGAGAAACTTACGTATCGAAGTTCTTCAGTATCCCAAGTTGCCTAAAGGACTCAACTTCAACTTATATGTGCTCTAATGTACTAATGGGGCAGATATAGGTTCCACAAGTTTTGCAGCTCCTGTATAGTACTTGGCAACTTCCGAAAACTTAACTGAAGATGATATGGTAAATCCTAATAACTTAAAGCCACGACATCCTGAATTCCTCCATCATGTTCAAAACTTTCACCACTCATGTGTACGTTAAGGTTTTGACTCGTTCTTCTCTACTCATCTATTTTTGGTCTTCTAGCCAAAAGTCCAGTAAGCACTTATGCAAGTTTTAATAATAAGTTCTTGTTGACCTACAACCAAAAGACCGTTAAAACGATAGCACTTATGCATAATTTTATTGTAAATAATTAATGCTCATTTCTTATTGGAAACTAGTTCTAAGTATTGATCATAATAGCTTTTCTACTGTTGTTATTGCTCCTAGATATGTTTTAACTATCTTGATTCTGGACTCAATAATAAAGTAGAATGGGTAAACATGATTCGTGTAACTGACCTTACTCTTTTGGGGTTGAGATCTAGTTGTTTAATTGTTTAGTTTACACATAATAAATCTTATCTCATTTAAGGCACCGTATGGCTCTATTATGAATGTACTTATTACATATTTTTTTTTAGCAGAATTTTGCAAATCAATGGCACCGGGAGGACGTGTCTTTAGGCAAACTACAATTACTGGGGGAACTATTCGAGAAACTCAATCACCGAATGAATCAAATAAACCCACTCCCTTTGTTAATACAGGTAATACATTCAACTCAACTATATATTTTTGTTTTTTTGAAAATAGTAATTTGTATTATAAACAAAGGAATACACAAGAAGCATTTCAGTAAGATTTACAACCAAAATTACATAAGATCATTCTAAAAGATCTCATAAGTAATATAAAATGGTAAGAAAAGTCCTCTTCATCTTTAGGATCATGTTTAGACCAAAAAAAGGGACCAGACAATTCATTTTTCAGTTTTTGCATATTACAAATTTTTTTTTCAAGCATTTCTGGTTCCTCTCTATCCATATAGTCCACCAAATGTATGCAGGCTGGGACAATTTTTCATCTCTTCCTATATCCTAATTTTCATCTCTATTCCAAAAAGCTAGTTCTTCTTTGATACTCCTTGGCATTGTGTAGCTTATGCCTCTTATATTAATGAAAATCTGCTATAATTTAGCAGTCTCCCTACATTGTAGAAAGAAATGTTTATTGTCTCCAACTCTCATTAACATAGAGAACACCTAGAACATATATATGCAAACCTCTTTTCATAAGGTTGTCTTGAGTCAACGCAGATTATTTTGCAAGAAGACAAGTGAAGCATGCTACCTTTAAAGGCACCTTCGATTTCCAAATCATCTTCCAAGTCCAACCATCGACATATTGACCTACTCTCTGTAATTTCTTGTAAGCCGACCCAACCATAAACCTTTCCTACTTGTCGGGTATCCAAAACAACAGATTATCCTCACTTGAATTTAGATCTTTGTGCCGCTCTAGAATGTTGAATAATTCAGTTACTCTGTTGACCTCCCAATCATTACGATTTCTCCTAAATCTAAGATCGTATCCCTGGTTGTCTCTCATTTCTCCAATTTTGGTAAATGCAGATTGAATAAATCAGGGAACATGATTTTTAGGGTCTCGTTCCCCACCCGAATATCTTCCCAGAATTGAGTCCTCCTTCATTTTCCATCTTTATTTTTCAGTTCCAGCTTCCCTTGTCTTATTCTGCTCCACTCTTTGAGTTTTCTTTCAAGTGTCTAAGCTTAGTTGCTAAGATAGAATCATGCCCTCCCCTAAATGTTCGAGTCCCACCAGATCTTCACCATCCTTAAGGTTCTTTATTTGCAGCCACCATTTTTCAAACTTGAAATATGAAATTGACTTTTCCCATTTTCGATATTCTAGAATTAAGGTCTATGATCTGATCCTTTAGACCCTGGCAGCATATTTCTCATCTTCATTGATGGGTCAACTGTCTTTGATTCACCATATAATACATCATCATAAGATGATGAGAGCTTTTCTTCTTGCTTTTTTTTCATTTACCTTCTCTTTATGTTTCGACATAATCAAAACTGGAAAATCTGAGGACATAGTTTTCAGATGGCTATCCAGATCACGTTTTGAACCTGAGCGTACAATTTGTATTCCAAAGCTTCAGAATCGCTCTTAAAATAGTTCTATAAATAATTTTTAATGACTTCATCATCCCAATAACTAGAGATAAATCATTTTTATGGTAATACTTAGTTATTCATCTTTGCATGGATCTGGCACCAATAGGTAATCACAGCAACCATAGTACAGCCAGCCGTATAGATCCGTTGCCAACAGCTCTGCCCCTTGAATTCATTTTGTCAAATTCAACCAGGGCTTCTTTTTTACAACCAAACATTTAGGGCAATACTAATCACCCTTAGGCTAGAGACTACTAGCAACACCAATACACTTGGAATGAGATGCAGCAGGGTAGTTGTAGTTTATTGATATTGGTTCCCAGACACTTTCTTCCATCTGCCACATCCACTGCTTAGTCAAGTCCAATTACATCAACTCCACTTGTTTTCATCCATTTAAGAAATCGAATATTTCCATTAATGCAGAGGAAAAGAGGTGTTTGTGGGAACATTCTTTTGATTATACTATCTGTATTCAAAAATTTGAGAGATGTTCAAAAAGAAAATAGAACGAGAGAAAGTTACATAACGATTAAGAAAGGAATGACATTTCCACACGACCAACGATTAAAGCATCCAAAGAATCCTCCTTTAATCCAAACATCATTCACGATATACAACACTTGTGACCGTAATCTATATCTTATTTCCATGCCTAATCCACCAAATACCATAAGGACCTATCAGTATTATATATATATCAGATAACAGATGCGACGTTACTCTTCCTAAAATCACATAATTTTTTTACTGAATACCACATTATTGAACAACTCGAAACTTTAGGGATGCTTCAACGTAACAAAACTGGAAATCCAGTAAACTTTAACTATTGACCTCCACTCCAGCTTAATATCAAGGTAGGAGTGCAGTGTTATGGAAAAATAAAGAAGAAATGGAACTTAGGAACTAAACCTGAACTAGTATAGCCACAAAACATGGAATACTTTAAAAGTTAAGAAATGGCTTGATCTTTCACAATAAGTTGCTTCACCAGCTATAAACACTTGATAGAGTAACTAAATATTTATGACCATGTTTCATGTTTGTACTATTTTAAGCTTAATGTTATTCAATGGACAACTGTTTTTGAGAAGATAATTCTATACTAAAGGAAGTTGCTACGAACGTCTACTACTGTTCTGTATCAATCTATGTCATGAATACTAAGAAAACTTATTAGAAAAAGCAAAAACAGGTGACGTTATTAGTTTGAGATACTATGCATAGATTTTAGCAGGTTGCTCCATTAGAAGAAAATGGGTTGTACAAAATTCTTAAAAATATTTAACTGCTGATATGTAAAGAACTGGCCTGATCACATTTTTATTAGATAGTGAAACCCACCTAGCCAAGCTATTTATACTTCAACAACTTTAAAACAAAAACTAAAAAATATTAAATAGCAAGTTTAAAATTGTTTGCTATAACAAAAATATTCAAATTGTCAATAGGTTTACACTATTATCCCATCCATCAACTACTTTCATCTTATTAAGCTGTCCCAAAGTGGTTGAGGAATCACCTGCTTGTATCCTTATATGGTTTTGTAGATCCTTATCTCATAAGCTAGCTTTTGGGGTTGAGTTAGGTCATAGATGGCAATGTTGGACCCTCTTGTTATGTTGTCCACACTTAAATTAGTAAGGATCTGTGGGGGTATTAAATTGTTGCCCATTTATTGAGGGAGGGTTGTTTGTGTCCTTATATAGTCTTGGATAATCTTCTACTCATGAGATGACTTTTGAGGTTGCATTAAGTCCAAGATCCATTTCTTAACACATTTCATTCATTATTATGTTCAAATCACCGGAGCTATATCAATTTACCATATTTTATGCAAATACTATTAATTACAAAAAGAATGGCAAAGTTTGGATAACGACACATAATTTCAGAATGAATGTATATGTGTTGCAGTTCAAATGCCCTGGTAAGGATATGCAATAAGTTAACGGGGATAGATTTGAGGAGAGAGAAAGGTAAAATAAGGAAGAATAGGAGAGAGATAATAGACAAGACATGACACATCTTCAGCTCACCCATATAATAAATAAATATCTGTCTGATGAATGTAAGTAGATGAATTAGCAAAAGAATCGAAAATTTAGAAAAGTAAATGCTATTACTATTTGATGTTGCGTGATACTATGTGAAGATTTTTGTTGGTTGTTGCACTAGAAGAACAAATATCAATAGGTTATTTGAAGTTCTTAGGGATAGTTAACTGTTGATATGTAAAGAAGCAAAGCCCATTAGCCCAAGCACATTAACTCTTGCCTCCATTAAACTATCTATCGAACTCTTCCTAGGTGAGCAGTGAGCTAAGCAGAGCATATTCGGTATCATTCCTAGATAAAGAAAGAGAGCTAATAGTGGATTCATATACTCGATGCTAACTACTTAGAATTGAGATGTAGTTCATTGATAGCGAACTATCTACTATTTTTTTTACCCTTAAAGAGATACAATTGAATTTGCAAGTGTTGTTTAAGGGCATGTGGATTAAATTGACATGATAATGAATATATAATGAAATAGATTGCAACAATCAAATGGTAAATAATTAATAGATCAATAATAAAAGTATCAAAGTATGAAATCCTGAATAAGGGTACTGCGTGGCCGCCCTGAAAGAGAGATCAGCACTCTAGAACAATGCAAGCTAAATGGCCTTGAATACAGAGATTTTTTACTATTATAATTGTAGAATAGTGAGTATTCAATGGTTACAACAAATGGTAATGAGGACTATTTATATCTAAACACTAGAGTTAACAGTTTTAAGAGTGATAAAAGCATTTGAGCAAATGTAATACTACATAGTAATAGATAATTGTTTTACATGATCATCAATTTTCTAATAGTTTAAAGAAATGCTATTAGCCCTCCTATATTTTCTCTGTTTTATCAATGCATTTCTTGACTTGGTTGTTAAGACGTAACAAAATAAAATAAAATTTAAAGATTTTCAGTTTTTATCTTGTGTATTATTAATATGTGTAAATATATCTACGTATATAATCTACTATTTTTGGATTTAGGAGGTATTTTGAACTGATGTTTTTTCATCAGATGATTTCGTTAGACTCAGGAAAGGTCGTGGCAAGACTAGAGGGAAAGGTCTTGAAAAAATGAAGAAGGCTATGGGAAGCAAGATAAAAATAGAAATCTCAATTGGTAAAAGAAGGCCAACTAAGCCAATTCAATCAGCCAAACTATCCAATGAATTAGGGATAATTGCTCAAAATTTTCTTCCACTTCCAAACAAGTGGAAGGAACTTACAAGAGAGGACAAAGATGCAACACTAATTAGATGCCATGTAAGGATTCTGTACTCTTTTAAAATTTATAGATTACATGATAAGCAAAAATCTATGATTTTAAGAATATTGGAGTTTTTAGGTACTAATAATGTTAGCAGATGTTATGATTTTATTTTTAAATTAAAAGGGATTTTGGTTGTTTTGTTTGTTTCTTTAATACTTATTTATTTTTTAGGAGAGGTTTGACATTAATTTGGATGAGCATTATGTGAAAAATAGTTGAGAGGATATTCTGAATAATAGAAGCCGACAATGCCGCTACAAGTTAAAACAAAAATTTGAAAGTGTACGCTCTATGGAATAAGCTTTGCGACATGTGGAACGATCGGAGCACAAGGTAATTTATATTCATGTTATTCTCATTAATATTAATATTTAAGTTATGATGTTTATATTTTCTTTGTAGCAACGATGTGAAATAAACAAGGGAAATCAAACATAGCTTAAATCTAATCATTTCATGGGATCAAAAGAATTTGTAGCAGCTCGTGCTGAAATTGTAAGTTATACCATTTTTATTCTTTTCACTAGTGACACTTTGGTACTATTTAATATTTTGTTGTTTGGTATATAAAAGAACAGGCATGTAAGTTGCGGCCCATTTAAGTCAAATAACTCTAAACGCTTTTTCATATTGTTTTCTTGTTATACAGGATGAAAATGAATTTGAAGGTGTAGAGCTTGATAGAATTGAGTTCTACAAGCATACCCATTACACGAGTTAAAAAGGATGGTCATCTAAAGAATCTAAGACTAACTATGTAAAAAATTAATATATTAGTAACATACCATTGCATTTATTTGGTTAATATTCTTCATGTCTTCTTCTTTAAATGTGTTATTATTTTATGCAGAACAACATGAACGATTTAAAAGCTCTAATACTTCTGGAGAGTCTTCTATAACTATTGATGAAATTGTGGATCTTGTACTAAGTACTAAGTCGGGGTACATAAAAGGTATTGGTTATGGTCCTAAACCTAATACTACAAGGGCAACACAAAGGAAAATGGCAGAGTTAGAAAACTCCCTCAAAAAGGTGAAACTGGAAGCTGCTAGTGCCCAAAATGAGTTACAGAAACGATTAAATGTAGTTGAAATAATGGTAAAAAGTCAGAAATCACAGATACAAGACCAACAGTTGCAAATCAAAGCACTAAATTTTCATTTGAATACTGTAGCATCATGCCAAGAGGAAATGCTTAAGAAAATGCAACTTCTTGTTAGCCCATCGTCATCAAGGTTAGAGGTAACATAAATTTATATGATAAGTTCTATTTAATTAATCTTTATTAAAAATATAAATTATGTGCATCAACATGTTACAACATGTTCTAAATGGGTCTGTTGCTGATAGAGTTGTTAAAATTGAAGTTTTACAAATATTGATTGGAAAGGACTAGGTCCAGCCAAAAGAAAATAGAAACCACAAAGACTACAAATCGGAAACTTTTTTTTTCATGATAAAACTAATTTAGTTAGCTTTTATTTGTACTGGATATGCCTTTTTCCGAGGGTTCAGCTCCACTGGTGAAAAGGCCAAAAAGTAGCAGCAAAGTAGTTAATGGATTAGCTTCGTTGAATCCACTATAATACATCCGGTTGGATCATTCTCGCAGCTATAAAGATATTAGATTAGTGTGGCCTCATTCCCTATTTGCAGAAAAAACAAAATTTGATCCAATGTACTACATAGACATATGAAATAGGTAACATGTTACATGAATCATATAATTGATTAATGGCATTAGTATACAACACTGGACATGTCAACTGAGATGCAACAGACTACATATTGGTAAAAATAACCTTCCAAGAATATGCCATAGTTAGATATGTGACTCTTAACGTATACACACATGGTAGTTTTTCTCTTGAAAAATAAAACATTTGTCCTTCGTTATTGTTCAAAAGCTCATGGTAAATGACTTTAAGCCTTTTCAATAAAATATTTTGGATGAGTAGCACTAATTTGAGCTTTGTTTCTAAAATTGAAGTGACTATCTCATACATCTGAAGCGATAATGTTGGGGACAAACTCATAATTTTCAAGAAGCCTTGGCATAATTTTAAAAAAGCTTCTTGACCACATATAAATCTTGGCAAAATCCACATCTAGACATATTTTTTCAATAACCTTTTCTCTAATAAGTTTCCAAAAAGCAGTTCCTAAAAATTGTCCAAATGTATGTGTTGCTACCTCTTGATCTCACCTAAACATTATTGTACTTGCAGAATTGTAATGTTTTTGGTTACAAACAAAATCAAACACACTGTTGCTTGACCCAATTAAACCTCATTTTGGATATAGAGAAAGGAATTGTACGACTGATTACGGCCCCAGATATGGATCTAGTTATGGGATGTTGTAAGATGAAATCTGGTGTTTTATTTCAATGACCCACGACCTACAACCTCTTGAGTTAAAGTACTCAAAAACTGAAATATTTTTTGCCTAGATTTCCTGCGATAAACATAAGAGTCTAAATATAAAATATTGATAAGATAACGTACCTTAGAAATGAGTACATGACTTCCTAGCATTACTGGAATGAAAAACTACAAAACTACCAAAAAAGTAACTACTTCTGGACTTATAAACTACAATTAACTAGTGCAGTAACTACTGTTGTAGTTTCCTACTACAAGAAATAATTACTGCAATTAACTAGTGCAGTAACTGAAGGGGAGCCTTCAGGTAACTAGTAAAGTTGCTTCCATGTGACTAAGACGTCATGGGTTCAAGCCTTGGAAACAGCCTCTGGCAGAAATGCATGGTAAGGCTGCATACGATACACCCTTGTGGTTCCCCAGACACCGCACATAGCGGTAGCTTTAGTGTACTGGGATGCCCTTTTAACTAGTGCAGTAACTACTACTGGCATCTAAGGAGTGATAACAGACTGACCTAGCTGCCACCGCCTTTAGTATTTCAGGGAAGTTAATTAGAGCAAGAGAATCAGTTGTATTTCTTTTACAAATAACATATCACTTACCTGCAATGGCCATTCCAGCATCCCTTTTACAATTTTTTATTTCAATATCATGAGTAAATTTGTCTGCCTATACATAACAAAATATATTTGCATTCCTCTATAGGTCGGTGAACTAATTGGAGGAAGCCAAAGAGAAGAGGATTAGGAGGTCCTCAGATCAAGGTATAACACAAAAATTTACTTTTCTAGTAGACAGAAAGATTATATATCTGGTTCCTATACTATTCTTTATATTGAGCTAGGGGTTTATCGAAAACAACATCTGTACTTCTTTGAAGGAAGAGGTATGAACTGTGTACATCTTACCCTCCCCAGGCCCCACTTTGTGGGAATACACTAAGTTTTTTGTTGTTGCTGTTTTATTTATTATTTGAGTTTCTTTTAAAAAGATAGAAATGTAACTGAGAACTTAAACAATAAATTCTAAGCAATCAATAAAATAGAGTTTGAAAAAAAATAGTGTATATATGAACCTTGGATCTCCTCTGATGGTTCAGTGAGCGGATGGTTTTGTGTTGGTGAATGTCTCGTGTTGTTTCTATAGAGGAGATCGTTGGTGTTTTTTTCCTTTTGAAGTTAGCTCCTGGTGAAGTTTCTTGTTTTCAGAATGAGGTAGTTTGTTTTTGAGGTGGGGATAATAGAGGATGTTTTCCCTCCAATCTGAGGGTGTCACCGTGTGTTGGGGGAAAAAGTATTGAGATAGAAGAAAAGACACAGTTGTAGAAGAATGTTTGGAGGAAGAGATTTAGAAGAGTAGAAAAAAAAGAAGGGAAGTATTGAAGCAAATTAGAGAAGAGGGAGAAAGTGATTGAGCAGAGAGCGAAAGTTGGAGGAGTATTGGTAAGAGGAATCCATAAAGGTGCATATTTTATTACGACTGTGTTTATTAACCTTTGTTCTGAGCCGGAGGTCTATTGGAAACAACCTCTATACTTCTTCAGAGGTAGTGGTATGGGCTGCGTAAATTTTATCCTCCGCAAACCCCACTATGTGGGAATATACTGTTGTTGTTGTGGAGATTTCGTGGTAGTAAGTAGAGATTTGATTATTGGTTAAAATAACTTAAAGAGTATTCTTAAAATAGGGATGAAGTTTATGATGGCACGTTATATGTTAGTAAAGTGCAAGTATAAATTGTGAGCGGAAGGATAAAGTAGTCAAAAATTGACAAATTTAGGCTATATTTTTATGATTTTTAAGAAAAGACACTATGATACTTGCAGGTTTAAGAACATAGTTTAGAAAAAAGATGTATTGTGAATGAATAAGTAATAATGATGATGTGAAGTAGAATGAGCTAACAAGTTATAATTAGATAGACGAGTGATTAAGATCGACCATTTCATAAACTTTTAATAGACTAGTATTTCTTGATTTTACTTTAAAAGATATAACTTTGTGTATAATAAAGGATAATTTCTTCCATTTATGTTTAGTACTAGACACTATGCATGAACTTTAGATGATTACTGCTATGAAAAAAAATGACCGTACGATGGTGATGATACTAGTTTTAGAGAAATGGTTTATTATGATTGATATAGTACGTGTAAGAGTTTAGATCAGTAACTTATGGGAAGTATAAACACTTTTCCCTCTGCAAATCCCACTTTGTGGGAATACATGGGGTATGTTATTATTGTTGTTATCAAAGTTTGATGTGTTTACTGGATAGCATTTATCTAATTTTTGGGTGGCCTCGCTTATCGTAATTACATGTTTAATGGATTCTAGTTGTCGCATGGAGTAGCAGTAGCATGTACAATCATTTTGACTATCAAATTTGAAAGCATCATTATCTATTTTACTTTTCTTCTCTTTTTTACAGGTGTAAAAGTGAGAGTTGAATGAAGCCCAATTGCAAGATTTATTGGTACTTTGGAAGAAACCTCTATATAATGCCTTAGTTTAGAATAGGAGTAATATTTATTACTATATTTCAGTTAGATTTCTTTTGTGTTGGACTTGTTTGACTTTTCTTTGCCTTTTGAGGAGATATTACCTCAATACAGTTTTAATTTTTTTAATTGTATGATTGTGGGTGAATTTTATCAATCTGACATGTTTTATAATTTTATTTTTTTATTTATTCAATTATAATTAAAAATAATATCAATATGAAATAATTAAGCCTTTTCTGAATTAATGACAAAAGATTTTATTATCAAAGATTACATTTAGCAACGATTAAATTGAATTTTTCAAGACAATTATTTTCGTCACGAAATAAACTAGTTCGTCATATGTTTGACTATACTTAGTGACAAATGTATTTGTCTCAATATCTTTCTTTTTTTAATACAAATTAATTTTGTATTTTATGACAATCATAATTGTCGGTAATCATAATAATTTAGTGATGATTCTACATCATCGATAAAAAAAAATACTATTTTAGTGACAAAATGATAGATTTAATGACAAAATTATAATAATAAATGTGTCACTAATTCATACATTTAAGGACGAAATTTTTTGTTTTATACAAAAAGTTATCAATAGTGACGAAAATATATTTGTTCAACCACGAAATATATATAACTCTAGAGACAATTATTGTCGTCGTTGATTGAACTAAGTAATTAGGGACGATGAAATTTTGTCGGTATTGACAACTTTTTAGTGACAAAAGCATATCATCAACTACAAAAAAATTATATTTTTATGAAAAATATATTTGTCATAAATGTTACACATTTGGGCATGATTTTATTTTTATATAGCTAATTTAATTTTTCAACGATGAAGTACTAATTAGTCTTTGTCAACTTTTAGCGACCCACTTTTGGAGACGATTGATTGACGGAAAAAATTTTGCCACGCCAAATCCTTTGCAATGAAATATGATTTATAAGTGACAAAATAATTTGTCTCAAATAATCAGACATGATTATTTCTCTATTATCTCATTAATTAGTTTATTAGTTGGAGTTAGTTGGGGACAAGTCCCATCAACTCCTTACTCAGATAGTTCAGTCAGTTAGAGGCTTTCTAGACTATCATGTTTTAGACTTCAATTTTTCAATTTTGTTTTGGGTATTTCATACCCCATTTGGATGTTATATTTAACTTTAGTTATGTGAACCTTATGGCCTTTTAATTCATGTTTCCACATTATTCAGTATTTTATGCAGTATACAGGTACAAATATCTGTCATCGGTTAGCTTGTGGTCCTTCGGGGTCATGAGCAGTGTATAGCATTCTAGGTACCAGATTCAGGGTGCTACAAACTTGGTATCAGAGCCTAAGGTTCAATAGAGTCCTAGAAAGTCTGAAAGCTGCATCTAGTGGGTGTGTTGCATGCTACATTTATGTACAAGAGGCTATATGATGTTTTAGGAACAATTTCCCCTCTTTTAGTATTCATGTCATGATGTGAGCATAATCTCAAGTCAATATCTTAGTCTAATCCATTTATTTCTTTCTTATATAGAACATGCCTCCTAAAAGAAGAAATGAAAATCAGTCATCCCCCTGCCTAAAGATCCTTTGGGCGATCATGTTTCTCATATAGAGTTCCGAGCTACATTCACTACTCTTGCTAACTCGGTTTCTGCTCAGAATAAATGACTATTTGTCGTTCTAGCCAATCTAGTCGCCAATTCAGTTGCATCCAGGATTTGGGATTTCACCCGAATGAATGCTCCATCCTTTCTCGGGTCTAAGACAGATGAGGACCCTCAGGAATTCCTAGATCAGGTACAGAAGGTGACAGACATCATGGGGCTGACTACTGTTGAGAGTGCTGAGCTAGTTGCATATCAGTTTCAAGATGTGGCTAAGCAGTGGAAGTCAGAGACGGCAGATGATGCAGGGCAGTTGAGTGGGAGGAGTTTGAGTCTGTTTTCCTTGATAGATTCTTTCCCCTGGATATTAGGGAAGCTAAGGTTCTAGAATTCATCAACCTCAGGCAAGGAAATATAACAGTGAAAGACTATTCTCTTAAGTTTACTCAATTAGCCAAATATGTCCCTCATGCGGTTGCAGATAGCAGGGCAAGAATGAGTAAGTTCATTTCAGGGGTGAATGATACTGTGGTTAGTGAGTGCAAATCTTCCATGCTAAATAGTGACACGACTTTAGCCAGGATTATGACTCATGCTCAGCAGATTAAGGGGAAAAAGATTAAGACGAGGGAGAATTAGAATAAAAGAGTGAAGAAAGGTAGTTTTAGCTTCGCTCAGCCTAAGTCAGAAACAGGAAACCGTTCTCAATTTCGTCCTAAGTCATCAGTTCTAGCTCCTTCTTTACCCAGTGCTCTAGTTCCTAAGTTCAAAAAAGGTAACAAAGATAGAGCACCAGGATCTAACACCCAGGGCAAAGTGGGCAGTTCCCGCACCTATCATCTTTGCCAGACTTGTGGCAAGTACCATCAGGGTATTTGTAGAGCTAGTAGAGGTATTTGTTTTAGATATGGCAAGCCAGGCCACAGAGTTAGAGACTGTCCTTAGCCAGGTCCTCAGGGTCAACAGAATTGCTCCTCAGCTTAATCTGGTCGCCCAAATCAGCAGGGTGCCACCTCCAATGCTACTAGTGGGAAACGCCCAAATCATCTTTATGCTCTTCATCCCGACAAGATCAGAAAAATTCTCCTAATATAGTTACTGGTATGTTACAGATCTTTCATATGCATATTTACTCTTCACTAGATCCAGGAGCTTCTTTGTCTTTTGTTACTCCCTATATAGCAGGCGATTTCTGAATCAGTCCTGAAATCCTAGTAGAGCCCTTTTCAGTCTCAACCCCAATGGGTAAAATCATCATGGCCCAGCAGGTATACAAGAACTTCCCAATTATGATATTTAGGAAAGTCACTTCAGCAGACTTAAATAAATTAGAGATGACTGATTTTAATGTCATTATCGTTATGGGTTGGCTTTATTCCTGCTATGCCACAGTCTACTGCAGAGATAGAATATTCCTTTTGCAGTTTAAGGTGCCAGTTATTATTCTAAGATTGATTTTCTTCAAAATACTCAGCCTATCTCTATTCCTCCATACAGAATAGCACAAGTAGAACTTAGTGAACTGAAAGAACAATTAAAGGATCTCTTAGATAAGGGATTTATCAGGCCCAGTGTTTCCCTATGGGGCTCTCCAGTATTATTCGTGCGCAAGAAAGACGGTTCTCTTAGAATCTATATAGTCTACCGCAAACTCAATAAGGTCACGGTCAAGAACAAGTATCTTCTTCCCTAAATCGATGACTTATTTGACCAACTTTAAGGTGCCAGTTATTATTCTAAGATAGATCTCAGATCTGGCTATCATCAGCTCAGAGTTAGGGAATGTGACATTCCGAAAATAACTTTCTAAACTCACTATGGTCACTTCAAATTTCTATTTATATTATTTGGTCTTACCGGCACCCAGCCGCTTTCATGGACTTGATGAACCATGTGTTTAAACATTACTTGGACTTGTTCGTCATAGTCTTCGTAGATGATATTTGGGTTTATTCCTGCAATGAGCATGATCAAGCAGACCATCTCAGGACAATACTTCAGACTCTTAGAGATAATCAGCTATTCGCCAAATTTAGTAAGTGCAAATTTTGGCTAAGGTTGGTAGCATTCCTAGGTCATATCATTTTTGATGATTGCATTGGAGTTGATCCTCAAAAGACTGAAGTAGTAAGAAACTGGCCCAGACCTATCTCTCCATTAGATATCAGGATTTTCTTGGGTTTGGATTGCTATTAAAGATGGTTTGTTGAGGGATTTTATTCTATTGCATCCCCTATGTCTAGATTGACTCAGAAGAAAGTCAAGTTTCAGTGGTCAGATCCTTGCAAGAAAAGTTTTTAGGAGTTGAAAACTTGACTTACCTCAGCTCCAGTCTTAGCTCACTCAGATAGTTCAGATGGTTTCATAGTATATTGTGATGCATCCAAAGTAGGTTTGGGTTGTGTCCTTATGCAGCATAGTAAGATCATAGCCTACGCCTCCAGACAGCTTAAACCCCATGAGAGGAATTACCCTACTCATGATCTTAAGTCAGCAAACATAGTATTTACCTTTAAGATTTGGAGGCATTATCGATATGGTATTCATGTAGATGTGTTCACAGATCATAAGAGTCTTCAGTATGTATTTTCTCAAAAATGTCTCAATCTTCGTCAGAGAAGGTGGTTAGAGCTCTTGAAAGATACAACATGAGTGTCCTCTATCATTCAGGAAAGGCCAACGTAGTGGCTGTTGCTCTCAGCAGACTATCCATAGGTAGTGTTTCTCATGTTGAGGACAGTAAGAAAAAGTTAGCTCAAGAAGTCCATCAGCTTGCCATACTAGGCATTCTCTTAGTCGATACTGATGAGGGTGATATATGGGTTCAGAGTAGTTTAGAATCATCTCTAGTTTTTAAGGTAAAAGAAAAGCAAGATAGAGATCCCAACCTTGTTATGTTGAAAGAGTCAGTTCAGGATCAAAAAGTAGAGGTTTTCTCCCAAGAGAGAGATGGTATCCTTCATTGTCAGGGTCGTCTCTGTGTTTTAGGTGTAGATGACTTAAGGTAGAAAATTCTTGAAGAAGTGCATGGTGTGCTTTGCTTTATTCATCCAGGGGCCACAAAGATGTACCTCAACTTGCGGGAGATCTATTAGTGGAGTTGGTTGAAGAGAGATATTGTAGAGTTTGTTGCTAAGTGCTCTAAATATATGCAAGTTAAGATAGAGCATCAGAAGCCTAGTGGGCCCATATAGGAGTTCAGTATTCTTACTTAGAAGTGGGAAGTTGTGAACATGGACTTTGTGATGGGTTTGCCTCATACTCATCATCAACACGATTCAGTTTGGGTCATTGTAGATAGAATGACCAAATCAGCTTATTCCCTTCTAGTTTATACCTCTTATTCGGCCGAGGATTATGCCAAGATCTATATCAACTAGATGGTTATATTGCACGGTATTCCGTTGTCTATTATATCAGACAAAGGTACCCAATTCACCTCTTACTTTTGAAAAGCATTCCAAAAGGGTCTTGGTACCCAATTTTATCTTAGTACAGCATTTCGTCCTCAGACAGATGGTCAAGCAGAAAGGACCATTCAGACCTTAGAAGATATGCTAAGATTGTGTGCAATTGATTTCAAGGAAAGTTGGGATGACCACTTGCCTTTAATTGAATTTGCATACAATAACAGCCATAATTCTAGTATTCGAATGGCTCCATTCGAAGCTCTCTATGGTAGGAGATGTAGATGTCTAATTGGTTGGTATGATGTTAGTGAGGTTTCAGTCATAGGGCCTGAATTAGTATTCGACACTTTAGAAAAAGTCCAGTTGATTAGAGAAAGACTCTGGGCTGGTCAGAGCCGATAGAAGTCTTATGCAGATGTTCGTAGAAAAGATATTGATTTTGAGTTTGGAGAAAATGTCTATCTAAAGATCTCTCCCATAAAGGGAGTGGATCAGTTCGGAAAGAAAGGGAAACTCAGTCCCCGATACATCGGTCCATTCAAGATTCTCAGTCGATTTGGCAAGGTAGCTTACGAGCTCGAATGCCTTCAGATAGCCTTAGTTCATCAAGTCTTTCAAGTATCTTTGAAAAAGAAGTGCATAGGTGACCCCTCAGTTTTAGTCCCTATTCAGAGCATTGATGTTCAAAACACTCTCTCTTATGAAGAGATTCCAGTCAAAATCTTAGACTATCAGACTCGTAGATTGTGGAACAAAGAAGTCCCTCTAGTTAAGGTTCTTTGGCGAAATCAGTCCATTGAGGGAGCTACTTGGGAAGCAGAAGCAAACATGCATACCAAGTATCCTCACCTCTTCTTCTCCAACTCAGATCAAGATCAAGGTAACATTTCTCTTTAAGCTTACTCAGTTTCATGTTTAGTGTTCATCACAAACTTGGTATACAGTTTCATACTCATGTTCCCATTATAAACTTAGTATCAAGTACTATTGCATATTCAGTCATGCACTCATGTATCAGTTCAGTTATGTAATTATACATCAGACATTCATTCTCATTGTGAGAAACTTAGTTCATCAGAATACTCAGTCATGCATTTATGATCAATTACACATGCATCAGATATGCATGTTCAATAGTATATGTTTAGCTTGTCATTCATGTTAGTCATGAGATCATGTTCCATTTATTCATGTTCATTATGTACGTCAATTGTCTTTTCTCCCCTCTCAGTCAGTCTTATTCGAGGATGAATATTCTCAAGGGGGAGATATTGTAACACCCCATACTTTTCCTAGAAAATTTTATCTCAAGAATGTCTACTATTATCTTCTAAATTGAATGATCATTATTCCATGAGGGATTTTCAAGATTTTCACTTTTTATAATATGGGAAATTCAATAAGCTTTCCATCGATATAAGATTCATCCAAATTCGATAACCGAGTCAGAAGTTACGACTATTTTAAGTTTCCATCATAAAACAATGCCATTTTAGTCAGTGGCGCACCATGCCACAAGAGGAAATGGCATTTGGTAAATTCCAGTAGGGTTCGGCAATTATGGCACATCGAGCCTATACCCAAATTCAGAATTATCCTTTTCCAGTGTCTTAGCTCAATTTCTCCCGCGTCGCACTAAAGTTCCAGGTCGCAAAAGAAGGGGCAACATGATGTCTCCGCATTGTACCAGGGGTTCAGTTTGGAAAAATTTTACTAAAATTAAATGACGCGTCCAGGGTTAAAAGGGTCAACTTCCCAGCCCTATTTAAGCCCTTTAACACGTGATTCAACCACTCTTCTCCTAAAATACACTCTCTTCTCTCAAAAATCTCTCAAGAACAAGCTAGGGTTTTTATATAAAATCAAATTCCAAGAAAGTTTCTCCGTCAATCTTCCTGAAATCACAAACTAAACTATGCATAGTGTTCATTCATGGACTCCTTTTGTCCTTGAAGCCCAAGAATCTCTTTTCTAAGTTTAAGTTTATGGATTTATTTATGGATTTTATGTTGGGTTAGGTTTTTTATGTTGAGAATGATCAATTGAATTCAAATCCATGTTGGATGATTAATTTTATGTGGAATTGATTTGTATAGATATATGTTCATGTGAACCTATGAATAAACCCTAGGATGATGAAATTAGAGGTGAATCATGATGATTAATTATTTTGTAATGTTTTCTACATGTGCTAAGCCTACCATGTGTTTGATTAAATGCCTTGATGAAAGAACAATACCAAACTAGTATGATATCATGAAATCCCCATATATGTACAAGTTATGCCTATCACATGTTTTGATGGAATGCTTCTGTAAATGTATTATGGATTATGATGTTAGTCATATGCTCAAGTAAGTTAAGCTTGGTCAGTTTTCTTCCATTGATTCCTAGGGGTACTTGTACCCAAAATATTAGCTATGTGCCTAGAGCCATGTGATATTTCTATGATACTCTAATTCAAGCTATGAATCCTTAGACTTCAGATAGTCTTATGACTCAGAAAATCTCTATGATCTCATGAAGTCAGTCAGTTGTTAGATATCAGTAATATTCCATCAGTAACGGAATTCAGTAACTCAGTCCATGTTTAGTTCAGTAAATTATGTTCAGTGTCTATTCAGATGGGAGTCAAAATTAGCACCGAGTGAACCTAAGGATGGGAACTCACCTGTTATGTGAGGGTGTGATTCTTAGAAGCAATCCTTGCATTCCAAAACTATGTAGCCAGCATAGGTTGAGACATCATAGCCTACTATATGAGGGTATATGAGGTGGCTTAGCTTGCTATATGAGGGTTCCCACCGCTCTCATTAGAGTTACCTGTTATATTAGGGTCACTCACATATTGTCCTTACCAGTGGCGCAGTATTGACACCCTTCTAATCAGGGAATAGATTTGACCCCAATTCAGCTATAATGCATCATTTGGGACATGTCGGTTGGATGACTACCTCCCACGGTCTCAGTATCAGTCTCAATAAAAGAACTCAGATTGTTCTTCTGAATCCATGATTATCAGATATAATCAACTCAGATACAGAACGAAACTCTATTAGTTCCACAAGATTTAGGACTGTCAGATATAGTCGCTCATGTTATCAGTTATATCATTTATCTGTATGTCATGTTATCAGTACATATGTTATCACAATTTCAGATATAGTTAATATGTATGCATGCATGTATTCTCACGTTCATATTAATCAGTTAGCCAGTATGAACCCCATGTATTCAGCCTACCCCATATGCATACCAATATATTCAAAGTACTGACGTATTTGCACTATGGTGTCTTATACCATAGGTTTATAGACACGAGGTCTAGATCAGCAGCAGATTCCAGTTTCAGCAGTCAGACTTACACTACAACAAAATTGATATATAGCTACGAAATTATTAGCTACGAGATAAAATTCGTCACTAATTGTCCACCTTTTATGAAAAAAATTAGCTTCCATATCTAAATACATAAAACACATACTTTAAGTGACGAAACGTAAAATTTCGTAGCAAAGTCTTGTCCTCTAAAATTTTCCTCCAAAACATATTTTGACGCCATTTTATTGAGTATCATTAGTGATGAATTTTAAGTTTTGAGTGACACCATTTTTCACCAACAATAATGGATCCAATCTGTGACAACAATTTTTTGTCTCGAATTAGTTATAATTTTAGACTCAAAAAAATTCATCATAAAAAATAAGTTATGGCAATAGCGACAAATTAGAATTCGTAGTTAGATATTATAAGTTTTAGCTACAAAATTTGATATTTAATTGTGACCTCAATTTTTGTCACAAATACTATGAACAATCAGCACGCTCATTTTATTGTCTCCAATAATGGATCCAATTCGTGACAAACTATTTTTTGTCTTGAATTAGTTAAAATTTTAGATACAAAAATAAAATTCATCAAAAAAATTAACTTATCGCAATAGCGACAAATTAGAGTTCGTAGTTAATTATTGTAAGTTTTAGCTACAAAATTTGATATTTAATTGTGACCTCAATTTGTCACAAATACTATAAACAATCAGTGACGCTCATTTTATTGTCTCTAATAATGGATCAATTCAATACAACCTATTTTTTTTTGTCTTGAATTAGTTATAATTTTAGACACAAAAAAAAATTCATCATAAAAAATAATTTGTCGCAATAGCAACAAATTAGAGTTCATAGTTAAATATTGTAAGTTTTAGATACAAAATTTGATAGTAAATTGTGACCTCAATTTTTGTCGCTAATACTATAAACAGTTGGTGACACTCATTTTATTGTCTCTATTTAATCTATGATTCTGTGACAGTATAATTTTGTCAAAACATATGCCATCGTTAAGTAGTGATGATTTATAATTTGTAGCTGAATAATTTAGTTAGTTCTTTCTTTGAAAAATTTTTGTAGCTAAACATAGCTTGACCTATGGCGACGGTTATTTTATGACTTATTGAGACGTCTATTTTCATCTATTACAATGGTTACAAACCGTTGCAATAGAAGTTATTGCAACGATATTAAACTACTGCAGTAGCATCTATTGCGATGCTTTCGTTATTCTATTGTAACGCTTTTTGAATACCTATTACAACTATTTCATTACTTGTTGGGTTGCCTATTTTCATCTATTACAACGGTTACTAACCGTTGCAATAGATTTTATTGCAACGACACTAATCTATTGCAATAGATCTATTGCAACAAGATTAAACCATTGCAATAGCACTAATTATGACGCTTTTGTTATTCTGTTCCAACGTTTTTTACTACCTATTGCAATGGTTTATTGATTTATTACAATAATTATTGCCACATGTTATTAAATTAAAACAATTTATATAAATAGTCACTCGTATTAATGTAAATTTTTATTTACATACATAATACTATAACACAATATGTACACATCACAAAACAAAATCATTCATTAATAATCTCATAATTCAAAATATGCAACAAGCTAGTAATTTAAACCCCAAAGAAAAATGTAATCAAGTCCAAATGATTAGTTAAGTTTTTACATACTATCAAGTTCGAGTCACGATAAGGTTCAAGAAAGTCAACACAACACTATTGATAATAGAGCATTTATCCACAACCCAAAAATCTTCTCAAGTAAGGTCAATGTCCATCACTTTCTTCATCTCTTTCTTCATTTTGGTCACTTATAAAAACAGAACAAAATAATATAAATTATCACTTAAAATGATGACATAAAAAGATTAAAATCACTAAGATTGTGAACTGTCAAAGTGGGCTTGTAGCAGTAACATAGGCAAATCCCTTCCAACACTGAAAAGAGCAGGGTGATGGAGAGATGGCAAATTAGCAACGTCGACACAGACATGCTTAGCTCAATTTTCCTTGGATTGCAAGTCAAAACATTTATTGTTTGCTCTTGGCAATAAACAAAATAGGATGATATGGAAAATCATATTTTTTTTATTCTCCGATTTGGTAATGCAAGAAGTTAATAACAGGAGCAGTATAGGCAAATGTGTTGAATTCTCATTAATGTCTACAGTCTTTCCCATCTACACAAACTAATGGAAGTTCCGTTTAATATTTTAGCTGAAGTACATGTAGATCTAAGCACTTGACCTTCTACAACATGATATATATCTTTTATTAGTCACCTGGAGTAATGCCTATCTTTCTGCTTCTCTATCGCGCTCTCTCATCCTCTTAGCCTTAGCTGCAGCTTCCACTTCCGCACGTCTTTGAGACTCTTCAGCAGCTTTGGCTTCAGCTTGTAGCTTAGCTTTCACTGATCATGGAAATTAAATTTATTAGGTTTCTAATTCACATGAAAAAAAAAAGAAATTACTTTTATGTTTAATATTGGGTACCTTTCCTCCTCTACATCTCAAGTTGTTTCCTTTCACGATGCAGTTTATCCGGATCACCCTTCTTGAAATTTATAGTAAAATGACAAGATTGAATAACATACGAGTCAAAATAAATGGAATATAAGTAGCATGCCTATAATAAGTAAAGCATGCTCACCTCAACAAGTGTCTTCTCTCGAACTTTTAAAATTGTATCCACAAATTTATCCTTCCGGACAACAGCCCTATAAAACTTTCCAAGGGAGAGCCTCCTCTCACTAAGCTCACTCTCCCCTAAAATGTTAAAAATACAACAGATGAACCCACAAATTAATAGAGGCAAGAGGAAAAAAACCATCTTGATATGCTTCTGACTCAATAGAGAGTGGCATTTGCCGAGAACTTTACTCCAGCTGGTCCTCACCACTGATAGACTTTGGAGATTCAGTTATCGCTGATTACTTTGATACAGTGAAGTTTTTGAAATTCAAAGATGGATTTTTGTATAAGTTAGTGTCCATTAGGTCAATCAGTTATAAGGTTCAGCCAACTCTGGTTGATCTTGAGAAATTTTGCGGAGCTAAGGGTGATGATAATGAGCGTGCAGAAAGATTGTATTTTACCACATTTCTCATGAAAAATCAGAGGAAGAAACACTTCAGGGAAGGAGATCGAGTTGTTGTTCTGAACGGAGAACTAAAAGCAAATTTTTTTACCTCAAATCAGAGATCAGATCACTACAAAAAAATTGAAGTGAGTTCCAAACATTCACATTATTGTAGTAAACTTTGACCCTAACTCAACCTCGAAAGTTACATGAAAAGGTGAGGATTATCTAAAGACCAAATAGGGTGATGACATCCCATGCACTGGATCGACGTGGGACTCTTTGCACCTCAAGCACAACACATTCTGGACTTTTAATATGAATAAGACAAGGGTGTATCATTGTTGTGTTGAATAATATAAGGGCCTATCATTGGGTAATATAACAACAGGGAAAGGTTGGTATGGCTTTTATATCATGTTATAAAAATGGATCTTGGGCCTTGTTCAATCTCAAAACTCAATGCTAGCTCTAGAAATGAGCATTCTCCAAAATGTAAGGAGACAACGACTACAATGTGAAACTTAATGGTAAACTATAATGGTTGTAATAGTGTTGCAATACACAGCAAAGATTTGTCCAAGATATTTGAACTTGGTATGTTAAAGTTATTTTTGGTGGTAAGATAGGAGCAACTGGTACTATTACTTTAAACCCCTAGCCCAAAGATCCTTTTGGAAATCACGTTTCTCATGTAGAGTTCCTTCCGAGATGCATTCACTACTCTTGCTAACTCAGTTGCTGCCCAGAATGAGCGACCAGTTGAGGTTCCAACCAATCAAGTGGCCAATTCAACTGCAGCCAAGATTCGGGATTTCACCCAAATGAATCCTCCATCCTTTCTCAAGTCTAAGATAGATGAGGACCCTCAGAAATTCCTAGATCAGGTGCAGAAGGTGACAAACCTCATGGGGGTGACTACTATTGAGAGTGCTGAGCTAACTGCATATGAATTGTAGGATGTTGCTCAAACTTGGTTCAAGCAGTGGAAGTCAGAGAGGGTAGATAATGCAGGGCCAGTTGAGTGGGAGGAGTTTGCATCTACTTTCCTCAATAGATTCTTTCCCCTAGAGCTTAGGGAAGCTATGGTGTTAGAATTTATCAACCTCATGTAGGGCAATATGATAGGGAAAAAGTATTCTCTCAAGTTTACTCAATTAGCCAGATATGCACCTCATGTAGTTGCAGATAGCAGTGTAAAAATGACTAAGTTAATTTCAGGGGTGAATGATAGCATGGTTAATGAGTGCAGATCTGCCATGATGAATAGTGACATGACTTTAGCCAGGCTTATTACTCGTGCTCAGCAGATTAAAGAGGAAAGTATTAAGATGAGGGAGAAGAAGAATAAGAGAGTAAAGACAGGTATTTTCAACTTCGCTCAGTGTAAGTCAAGAGGAGGAAACCGTTCTAAGTTTCATCCTATGTCATCAGTTCCAACTTCTTCTTTAGCCAGTGCTCTATTTCCTAAGTTCAAAGAGAGTAACTAAGATAGAGCGCCAGGCTCTAAGACCCAGGGTAGTGTTAGCAGTGCCCGCACCTATCCTCTTTGCCAGACTTGTGGCAAGCACCATCAAGGTATTTATAGAGCTGGCGGTGGTATTTGTTTTGGATGTGGCAAGCCAGGACATAAAGTCAGAGACTGTCCTCAGCCAAGTCCTCAGGGTCAACAGAATTGCTCCTCAGCTCAGTCTGGTCACCCAAATCAGCAGGGCGCCACCTGCAGTTCTACTAGTGGACAACGCCCAAATCATCTCTATGCTCTTCAGTCTTGACAAGATTAGGAAAATTCTCCAGATGTAGTTACTGGTATGTTACAGATCTTTTATATGCATGTTTATGTTTTGCTTTATCCAGGAGTTTTATTGTCTTTTGTTACTCCCTATATAGCCGGTGATTTAGGAATAAGTCTAGAAATCCTAGCAGAGCCCTTTTTAGTCTCTACCACAGTAGGTAAAACCATCATAGCCCAGCGGGTATATAGGAATTGCCTGGTTATGATATTTTGAAAAGTCACTTTAGCAGATTTAGTCGAATTAGAGATGACTGATTTTGACGTCATTCTTGGCATGGATTAGCTTTATTCCTGCTATGCCACAGTCAACTGCAGATACATAATAGTCCAGTTTTAGTTCCCAAATGAACCCGTCCCTGAGTGGTAGGGTAGTGTATCCTGTTTTAGGGGTCAGCTTGTTTCCTTCCTTTGGGCAAGGAAAATGATATCTAAAGGATGTGTCTATCATCTTGTTGGAGTGAAGGACACTAGTTCTAAAAATCCCAGCCTTGAATCAGTCCCAGTAGTGAATGAATATTTAGATGTCTTTTCCAAAGATCTTCATGGAATTCCTCCCGAAAGGTAAATAGACTTTGATATTGATTCTCTTCCAAATACTCAGCCTATCTCTATTCCGCCATACAGAATAGGACCAGTCGAACTTAGAGAAATGAAACAACAATTAAAGGATATGTTAGATAACAGATTCATCAGGCCAAGCATTTCCCCATAAGGCGCTATAGTCTTATCGTGCGCAAGAAAAATGATTCACTCAGAATGTGTATAGACTACCGCCAACTTAATAAGGTTAAGGTCAAGAATAAGTATCCTATTCCCAGAATCGATGACTTGTTTGACCAAATTTAGGGTGCCAGTTATTTATCTAATATAGATCACAGATTTGGCTATCATTAGCTCAGAGTTAGGGAATGTAAAATTCTAAAAATAGCTTTCCAAACTCGCTATGGTCACTTCAAATTTCTAGTCATGTAATTTGGTCTTCCGAATGCCCCATCCTCTTTCATGGACTTGATGAACCATGTGTTCAAGAAGTACTTTGACATGTTCATCATATTCTTTAAAGATAATATTCTGGTCTATTCCCGTAGTGAGCGTAATCATGCAGACCATCTCAGGATAGTACTTTAGACTCTTAGAGATCATCAACTATTTTCCAAATTTAGTAAGTCTGAATTTTGGCTAAGGTCAGTAGCATTCTTTGGTAATATCATTTTTGGTGATGGCATTAGAGTTGATCCTCAAAAGACCGAAGTAGTAAGAATATGGCCCAGACCTGTCTCTCTATCAAATATCAGGAGTTTCTTGGGTTTGGCTGGCTATGACAGATGGTTTGTTGAGGGATTTTTTTCTATTGCATCCACTATATCTATATTGAATTAGAAGAAAGTCAAGTTTCAGTGGTCAGGTCCTTGTGAGAAGATTTTTCAGGAGTTGAAGAACTGACTCACCTCAGCTCCAGTCTTAGCCCTCCCAGATGGTTCAAATAGTTTCGTAGTGTATTGTGATACATCCAGAGTAGGTTTGTCTTCATGCAGCATGGTAAGGTTATAGCCTATGCCTCTAGACAACTTAAACCCCATGAGAGGAATTACCCTACTCATGATCTTGAGTTAGCAACCATAGTATCTGCCTTAAATATTTTGAGGTATTATCTATATAGTGTTCATGTAGATGTGTTCACAGATCATAAGAGTCTTCATTATGTCTTTTCTCAGAAAGATCTCAATCTTATTCAGAGAAGGTAGTTAGAGCTCTTGAAAGATTACGACAAGAGCATCCTCTATCATCCGACCAAGCCCAACATAGTGGTTGACGCTTTCAGTATACTATCCATGGTTAGTGTTTCTAATGTTGAGGACATTAAGAAGAAGTTAGCTCAGGAAGTCCATTAGCTTGCCAGACTAGGCGTTCACTTAGTCGATACAGATGAGGGTGATATATGGGTTCAGATTCGTTTAGAATCATCTCTAGTTTCTAAGGTAAAAGAAAAGAAAGATAGAGATACCAATATTTTCAAGTTGAAAGAGTCAGTTCAGGATCAAAAAGTAGAGGCTTTCTCTTAAGAGGGAGATGGTGTCCTTCTTTGTCAGGGTCGTCCCTGTGTTACACGTGTAGATGACTTAAGGCAGCTAATTCTTGCAGAAGAGCATGGTGCATGATACTCTATTCATCCAGGGGCCACAAAGATGTACCGTGAATTGTGGGAGATCTATTGGTGGAGTGGGATGAACAGAGATGTTGCAGAGTTTATTGCTAAGTTCTCTACATATATTCAAGTTAAGATAGAGCATGAGAAGCTTAGTGGGTCCACGCAGGAGTTCAGCATTCCTATTTAGAAGTGGGAAGTTGTGAACATGGACTTCATGATGGGTTTGCCTCGAAATCGTCATCAGCAAGATTCAATTTGGGTCATTGTAGATAGAATGGCCAAATAAGGAAATTTCCTTCCAGTTCATACCTCTTATTTGGCTGAGGATTACACCAAGCTCTACATTAAGGAGATGGTCAAATTTGATGGTATTCTATTGTCTATTATCTCAGATCGAGGTACCTAGTTCACCTCTTACTTTTGGAAGGCATTCCAAAAGGGTCTTGGTACCCAAGTTCATCTTAGTACAAACTTTCATCCTCATATAGATGGTCAAGTAGAAAGGACCATTCAGACCTTAGAAGATATGCTAAGAGTTTGTGCAATTGATTTCAAGTGAATTTGGGATGACCACTTACCTTTGATTAAATGTGCATACAATAACAGCTATCATTCCAGTATTCGAATGGCTTTATTTGAAGCTCTTTATGGTAGGAGATATAGATCTCCAATTGATTGGTTAAAAATTAGTGAGGCCTCTGTCATAGGGCTTGACTTAGTTTTCGATGCCTTAAAAAAAGTCCAGTTGATCAGTGAAAAACTTTGGGTTGCTCAGAGACGATAGAAGTCTTATGCAAATGTTCACAGAAAAGATCTCGAGTTTGAGATTGATGAATATGTCTATATAATGATCTCTCACATGAAGGGAGTGAAAAGTTTCAGTAATAAATCGTAGGATGATGAAATTAGAGATGAATCATAATGATTAATTGTTGTATAATATTGTCTACATGTGTTGTTCCTACCATGTGTTTGATTAAATTCCTAGATGAAGGAACAATACTAAACTAGTATGATATCAAGAAATCCCCATGTATGTACAAGTTATGCCTATCACATAATTTGATGGGATGCTTCTATAAATGTATTATGGATTATGATGTTAGCTATATTTTCAAGTAAGTTATGGTTGGTCAGTTTCCTTCCATCGAGTCCTGGGGGTACTTGTACCCAAAATATTAGTTGTATGCCTAGAGCCATATCATGTTTCCACGATACTCTCATTCAAGCTATGAATCCTTAGACTTCAGATAGTCTTATGACCCAGGAAATCTCCATGATCTCATGAACTCAGTCAGTTATTAGATATCAGTAATATTCCATCAATCAACGGAATTCAGTAACTCAATCCATGTTGAGTTTCTATTCTGATGGGAGTTGAAATTAGCACCGAGTGAACCCAAAGATGGGAACTCACCTTTTATTGAGGGTGTGATTCTTAGAAGAAATCTTTGCGTTCTAGAACAATGTAGCAAGCATAGGTTGAGACATCATAGCCTGCTATATAAGGGTAGATGAGGTGGCTAAGCCTGCTATATGAGGGTTCCCACCATTCTAATTAGAGTTACCTGTTATATTAGGGTCACTCATATGTTGTCCTTACCAGTGGCGCTGTATTGACATCCTTCCAATCAGGGCATAGATTAGACCCCAATTCAGCTCTAATGCATCATTTGGGCCATGTTGGTTAGATGACTACCTCCCACAGTCTCAGTAAAAGAACTCAGATAGTTCTTCAGAATCAAGGACTGTCAGATACAGTCAACTCAAATACAGAACAAAACTCAGATAGTTCCACCAGATTCAGGATTGTTAGATACAGTCACTCATATTATCAGTTATATCAGTTATCAGTATGTCATGTTGTTAGTATTCAAATTCAGTACTCATGTTATCAAAATTTCAGATATAGTTACTATGTATGCATGTATGTATTATCACCTTCATATTATTTAGTTAGCTAGTATTGTTCATGCATATGAACCCCATGCATTCAGCCTACCCTATATGCATACCAGTACATTCAAAGTACTGATGCATTTATGCTATGATGACTTATACCATAGGTTTAGATACACGAGGTCCAGATCTGCAGTAGATTCCTGTTTCAGCAGTCAGTGTTAGAAGTGAGTCCTCATCATTCGAGGAAATGATTATTTCTCTATTATCTCATTAATTAGTTTAATAGTTGAAGTTAGTTGGGTACATGTCACATCAACTCCTTACTCAGACAGTTCAATCAGTTAGAGGCTTTCTTGACTATCATGTTTCAGACTTCAGTATTTTCAGTTTTGTTTTGGATATTTCATACCTCATTTAGATGTTATATTTTACTTCAGTTATGTGAACCTTATGTCCTTTTAGTTCATGTTTCCACATTATTCAGTATTTTATGCACTATACAGGTACAAATATGAGTCATGGGTTAGCTAGTGGTTCTTCGGGGTCATGAGCTCCGTGTAGCATTCCGGGTACCAGATTTGGGGTGTTACACTTCCCTTGTCCAAAAGCTCTTGAGAGAATTATCGATTGTTTAAAAGAGTTTTTAAGTATTAATGAATAGAAAAATAGGGTAAATAACCTCCCAAGAAGGTTACAACTCATAGGACCCTATTAGGATAAGTGGACTAATGTTCAGAATACCTTTACTTAAGTTGCACCAAAATCCCGTCCTAGGGATACGACTGTCCCATACGAGTCGTACCCATCGATACGAGTGGTACCCTTCACTCGTATCCTAAGCCTCAACCCTTGGATCAAACACTATCCGACATATAACTCATCCAACCAAGTTGTATCTAAATCATACGATCCGTACCTTTCATCTGTACCCCTGGCAGATGTACATCTAAGAAAGATTTAGACACTGTCCACCAAATGAGTCCTCAGTATGATTTTTACACTAGATTACGGCTCATGGTGAGCCATTCGTACTCAGATCCAACCTAGGTAACCAATTCTAAGATTAAGTTAAGGAACAACAGGATCCTTAACCACCAGTGTGACTTGTACCCTTAAGTCATACCTATTACACTAACAAAAATCCATCCCACCAACCAACACTAGTCAGCATAAGACTGGGTCATACCAATCGTACCCCAACATACGGCTCATACCCATGAGTTATATTGGGTCTAGATATTTGAATTCCAAGAATTTTTTATCTCCCCCTCTAGGAACATTCTTTCCCAAATAATGGACATGGTAAGGGAAACCACATGCACGAATCATTTGCATTATGTTATCAAACATATTCCCAATCTTTAACAAAGTTTGAAAACAAAGAGGCAAAGATATTAAGATTTCCTTTAACAAACTCAGAAAGTAAAGATGTGTTGAAGACTCATACCTTCCGTCTGAATTCCAGGAGCAGAAAATAAATATGGATATTTGGAGTTTATGTCCCCTTCCGCTTCCCATGTAGCTTCTTCCACCTTATGGTTTTGCCAAAGAACCTTAACCAAAGCCACATCATTTGTCCGCAACTGACGAACCTTTCTATCCAAGATCTTAACTGGGACATCTTCATAAGACAAAGAATCAGTGATACCCAGTCCTTCCAAAGGAACAACCAAAGTAGGATCACCAATACACTTCCTCAACATAGAAATATGAAATACCGAATGAACCAATCTCAAGCTAGAAGGCAACTCCATCTCATAAGCAACATTACCAATTTTCTACAAAATCTTATAAGGACCCACATACCAGGGACTAAGCTTCCCCTTCTTGCTAAACTGCACTACCCCTTTTATGGTAGATACCTTAAGGAAAACCTTATACCCGACCTCAAATTCTAAGTCTCTACGCCTAACATCTTCATAGGAATTTCGGTGATTTTAGGAAACCTTAATCCTACCGTGAATCACCTTCACCTTCTCCATAGCCTGGTAGACCAAATCGGAACCAAAAAAGACCGCCTAACCAAGCTCGAACCAACCAATAGTAGGTCTACGCCTCCTACCATACAATGCCTCAAAAAGGGTCATACCAATACTAGAATGATAGCTATTGTTGTAAGCAAACTTCACCAAAGGTAGATGCTCAACCCAATTTCCAACATAATCAATCACACAAGACAAAGCATATCCTTCAATGTCTAAATAGTTCTCTCCGCTTGCCCATCCATCTGCGGATGGAAAGCAGTACTCAAACTAACCTTAGTTCCCAACCCTTTCTAAAAAGATAGCCAGAAGTGAGATGTAAGTTGTATGCCACGATCAGAAATAATTGAAATAGGCACCCCATGTAGCTTCACAATCTTCTAAAGATACATCTTAGTATAATCCTCCACCAAGAAGGCAGTTCATACTAGAAAAAAGTGCATAGATTTAGTTATCCTATCCACAATGACCCAAATTGAATCATATTAATTCCAAGACCAAGAAAGACCAATAAAGAAGTCCATATTAATTACTTCCCACTTCTATTTGGGAAAATCAATATCTAATTATAACCCTTCTATCCTTATATGCTCAACATTAACCTGTTAACACTCCATGCACTTTGCCACAAAATCAGTCACATCCCTCTTCATACTATTCCACCAATAGATCTTCTTGAGAGTATGATACATTTTAGTCAAGCCAGGATGAACAACATAGTGCGACTCATGCGCTTTAACCAAAACACTTTGTCACAACCATCAACATCAGGAACACACAACCTCCCTTGGCACCACAAAGTACCATTACCATTGATCTCAATCACCACTACCTTTTGCCCACCAACATCACTCTTGATTTTTATAAAGATAAGATCTAGCACTTGTTTCTCCTTAATCTCCGCATCAAGAGATAATCAAACCATTTCTTGCACAACCATACCACCATCCTTGGAGTCCAAGAGGCGAACTACAAGATTAGCCAAGGGGTGAATATCCTTTACCTATTCCCACTTTCCTTCCTCCACATATTCCAAACTACCCATGGATAACCTTTTAAGCATATCAACAACTGCATTAGCCTTACCTGGGTGATAGTGAAGACTCATATCATAATCCATGAGAAACTCAATCCATCTCTTCTGCCTGAGATTAAGCTTTTTCTTGATGAACACATACTGTAGACTCTTATGATCAAAAAAGATATCCACATGAACACCATTTAAATAATGTCACCATATTTTCAACGCAAACACAACTGGCAACATCTCCATATCGTGAGTAGGGTAATTCCTCTTATGCACCTCTAACTACGAAAAGCATAGGGAATCACCTTCTTATGTTGCATTAATACACAACCATGACCTACTCGAGTTGCATCATAATAAACTACGAACCCATCATTGACTTTTGAAAAAGTCAGAATTGGGGTCGAAGTTAACTTATCCTTCAACTTCTCGAAAAACCCTTCACAAGCATCCAACAGTGAAAAATTGACCTTAATCTAAGTTAACTTAGTCAAAGGAGAATCTATCAACGAAAACCTTTACAAAAATCACCTATAATACCAAGCTAAACCCAAGAAGCTTCGAATGCCGAATGGAGTCATGGGTCAAGGTGTAACGCCCCAAGTCTGCACCCCGGATGCTACATAATGCCTACGACCTCAAAGGACTACAAGCTAACCCATAACTGATATCTGATGTAAGCCTTGAATAATAATACAAAAATAAATATGGAATAATAGGCTGAAATGCCATAAGGTTGAAAACATCTGAAATACTGATAAAATATCAAACTATAATAAAAAAATCTATAAAACTGAATACTATCTAAAAACTAATCTAAAAAGCCTCTAAATTGAACTGTCTGAATATGGAGTTGATGGGACTATCCCCTTACTAACTCCATCTACTGAAATACTGAGTCTACTGAAATAATAAAATAAAAAAATATACTCAAATGATGAGGACTCACTGCTAATCTACTGCTGTTGGCTGAATCTAAATCTATCTATGCGCAGTTGGGAGCCTGAGTGTCCGAACCTCTGATATAAGACATCATAGCATAAAGAAAGAGTATACATCAATACGTAAAATGTACTGGTATGCTAGATGGGGTAAGGATGGATGCAAGGGTTCATATGAATGAACAATAACTCACTGTATGATATAGAGTAACTGAATATGAGAGTACATGGATACCTGATACTACTATAAATACTGAGTGTGCACTAATGTATATATACATAAATACTGTGAGTAAGCTTGTCTGAAGCTAAGTCCTGAATTCTGATACTGAGTAACTGATATCTGAAGTAACTGATAACTAATTTACTGATACTGGTTGATTGTACCTAATAATCCTGATTCTATAGAACTGAACTAAGTTCTATTCTAAAGACAAAAACTGAGACTGTGGGGGGTAATATTCTAACTGACATGCCCCAAATAAGATAAGATAACTGAGTTGGGGTCCAATGTGTTGCCCCAGTTGGAAGGGTGTCAATACCGTGCCACAGGTAAAGACAACCTAAAGAGTTACTCTCATCTGGTAGGTACTCTAATGAGAATGGTAGAACCCTCATCTGTCAGGTTAAAACACCTTATCAAACCTCAATATGGCAGGTTTGATGTCTCAACCTACGCAGGCTACGTAGTTCTGGAATGTAAGGATTACTTCTAAGGATCAAACCCTCTACTGGCAGGTGAGTCCCCATCCTTGGGCTCACTCGGTGCTAAATCCTACTCCAAACTGAAAGACGCTGAACAGATTGTGCTGAGCTAATACTGAGTTTACTGAATTTTCTTGAGTTCTATTGAGTTCTATAACTGACTGAGAATACTAATAATCTTGACATGACTGAGGTTTTATAACTGACACTGGCTCTAGGTACACAGCTAAATTATTGGGTATTAAATACCCCCAGGACTCGATAGCATGAAAAATAAAGAATAATATACTCTTGAAAATCATAATCATTAATAGAGACATTTTTTCAAACACTTGTAGGGCATAGCTTATACATATACTAACATGCCATGATTTCATTAATTCATTCACATGGATATTCTATCAAACACCTAGAGACCACAACTTAATGTACAAAATCATGGTTAGCACATAAGCATGGCAATTACAATGCCCTAACTAGCAAATTCATAGATTATGACATGGGAATTTCACAATTCAATGTACATGCTATTCAAACTTCATGGAATCTACAATTAATCATGAATTGGAATTAATTTAATATCATGAACACTAATACAATAAAATTTCAAGCATGTAAATCATGAATCATAGATCTTGAAGTTATAAAAGTTGATTCGTGGACTCTATGGGTGAAAGGGACCCATAGACGAACACCTAACATAACTTGGAATATTTGTTCTTGAAGATTCTTGGAGAAATTATTGAGATTATCTTTATTTATTGGAGCTAGGGTTTGTTTTCTTGAGAGAGAATGCTTTTAATTTGGGGGAAAATTGATTAAGAATGACCTTTAAAATATTTTTAGGGATTAAATCCCATCTGGGCATGCAAAAATCATGGGAAAAGACCAATTTATCCTAATACGTCACTTTTAATTTTTGAGAAATTTTCCTGACCTGAAACCCTGGCGCGCTGCGACGCTATCGCGTCGTGTCTCTGGAAAATAACAACTGGGAATTGAGGGCTTGGCACGATGCAGTGGGATCATGACACCTCTTTGCTTTTGAAATCTGGACTCATCGCGACATAGTGGGCTCACGTTGATATACTGGAAAGTGACAAACATGAAAATGAGCCTTGGCACAATGCACCAATATCGCAGAGCAACACTGAAAACTGATAATTGTCATTTTGACATACTCCGCGACCTGCTACTAGCCTAAATGATGGTGTTTAACAACTGAAACTTAAAATAGTCATAACTTCTTACCCGGTTATTGGATTTAAGCAAATTTTATATCGTTGGAAAGCTAATTCAATTTCCTAGGCTATGGCAGGTTCTAAACTAGAAAATATTGAGTATTTCAAAATTTTTATATTGAATAACTCATGAACAATAGGTTAAGTTAAGATTGAGAAATATGGGGTATTACAATATCTGTCCCTTGGGAATATTCATCCCTAAATGAAATTGATTAAGCTGAGACACTGATAGACTGAGTTTAAACACTGAACATGCATATCTGATGCATGACTACATGACTGAACTACTGACAAATTGAGCTTTCACACTAAACATGCATATCTGATGTATTGAGTACATGACTGAAGCTACTGATAAGCTGAGTTTTTATATTAAACATGCATATCTGATGCATGAGTACATGACTGAACTGGTTTATGAATGCATGACTTAATATGCAATGGTAATAATACCAAGTTTATAATTATATCTGAATAAGTAACTGAGTAAAGCTAAGAAACACTGTTACCTTAAGCAGGATCTGAGTTTGCGGAGAAGAGGTGAGGATACTTCGTTTGTATATTTGCTTCTGCTTCCCAAGTAGCTCCCTCAATGGACTAATTCTACCAAAGAAATTTGACTAAGGGAACTTATTTATTCCTCAGTCTATGAATCTGATGATCAAGGATCTGAACTGGAACCTCTTCGACAGAAAGATCATTCTAAGTAATTACATCCTCTAAAGGAACTATGACTGCTGGGTCACCAATACATTTCTTTAGCAAGGAGACGTGGAATACTAAAAGCACTAAGGCTAGATCTGATGGCAACTCAAGTTCTTAAGCTACCTTCCCAAAACTACTGAGAATTATGTTAGGACCGTCATATCAGGGACTGAGCTAGCTTTTCTTTCTAAACCTCTTTACCTCTTTCATAGGAGATACTTTCAAGAACAAAATCACCAATCTCAAACTCGAGATCCTTTTTTCACATATTTGTGTACCATTTTTTTTGGTTTTGTGCAGCCCTAAGTCTTTCTCTGATTAACTAAACCTTTTGTAAGGCATCTAATACTATATTAGGCCCTACAACTACAGCCTCACCTACCTTGAACCAACCAACTAGAGATCTGCATCTCCTACCATAGAGAGCCTCAAACAGAGCCATCTGAATACTGGAATGATAGTTGTTATTGTATGCGAATTCGATCAAAGGCAAGTGGTCATCCCAACTACCCTTAAAATTGATAACGCAGGCTCTTAGCATATTTTCTAAATTCTGAATGGTCCTTTCTTCTTAACCCTATATCTGAGGGTAGAAGGCTATACTGAGGTGAACTCAGGTACCAAGACCCTTTTGGAATACTTTCTATAAAATAAGAGGTGAAATGGTACCTCTATCTGAGATAATAGATACTGGAACTCCGTATAACTTGACCAACTCTCTGATATAGAGTTTGGCATAGTCCTCGGCTGAATAAGAAGTGTGGACTGGTAAGAAATGAGCTGATTTGGTCATCCTGTCTATAATAACACATACAGAATCATGCTGATGATGAGTACTAGGCAAACCCATCACAAAGTCCATGTTCACTTCTTCCTATTTCCACATGGGAATACTGAACTCCTTCATGGACCCACTACGCTTCTGGTGCTTAATCTTAAATTACTGATATGTAGAGCACTTAGCTACAAACTCTACAGTATCTCTCTTCATCCTACTTCACTAATAGATCTCCCACAAATTACGGTACATCTTAGTGTCCCCTACATGAATAGAGTAACATGCACCATGTGCTTCTACAAGAATTAGCTGCCTTAAGTCGTCTACACCTAGCATGCATAGCCGACCCTGGCAATGTAATACACTATCTTCCCCTTAGGAGAAAACCTTTATTTTCTGATCTTTGACTAACTCTTACAACTTAACAAGGTTGAGATCTCTATCCTACTTTTCCTGTACCTCGAAAACTAGAGAATATTCAGAAATATTCTGTACCCATATATTTCCTTCTGCTAAATTGACTAAGAGGAAACCTAGTCGGGAAAGATGATGATATGACCAAGGGACGCAACTGACCTTAGCCAAAATTTGCACTTACTGAATTTGGCAAATAGCTGATGAGTTATAAGAGTCTGAAGTATGATTCTGAGATGATCTGTGTGATTGTTCTCGCTACATGAATAGACAAAAATGTCATCGATGAAGACTATAATGAATAATAACGCTTAACTTACACCTCAAATAAGTGCAAGGTGGTCGTCGTCAATATATTTACCTAACTTCAGAGTTGGGGTCGAATCCACAAGGAACAATGTGAGTTGCGATTAAAGTAGTTCGAAACTATAGCTACAAGTTAAATTCAAATAAATAATAAGAAAAGAGAAAATAAGGATTTTTATCAATCAATCAAATTTTAACGTTTCAACTTATTTTAGAACTCAAAACTTAGATTTCAATATTTTGAATCAATGATATAGAGAAACAAGGGTTGTGAGCACTATGACTATTAATCTCCATTGAATAATAACTGTTCATGATTCTCGTGGTAGATGGGAACAACAGATTATCCCTACCGATGATACAATATGAATTATCTCTCGACCTCACCAGACAATTTATTATCTAATTCTCTCAAACTTAGATAACATATCTATTTCCAACCGGATGTTATCTCAGGTAGATTGATCCAGTTACAGCATCAATCATTAAACAGAATGTTGGTAGCTTCCAAGTCCCTGTTGATAATTCACGAACTCTAGTCTATTTCTCGGTTAGAAGAAAATAAAACCTAAGGCATAACCTAATGTTTGCAACCAATAGATTCAAGTTAAAACAACAAAATTTCAAGACGTTCCCACAATTACTCAAACCCTAATCCAACTATTAAATCAATGAAATAATAATCATAGATCCCACAACCTTAGTTGTGGGTTTTAGTTGCTCATAAGATAGAAAGAGATAACAAAGATTAAATTCATAACTTAAAGCAAGTGAACTAACAAAAGATGAAATTCAAAGTTGTTTCTCCTTCAAGTACAATAACAATTTCCCACAACTAAATCAAAGGATGAAAAATTGAATTCTAAGTTAAGAGAGTCAAAAACAAGTGAACTCCCCTTTACTAAGTTACAAGATGTCAAAAGCTGCTTCTGAAGTTGTGAATGGAACCCTAAAAGATGCTATTTATACTAAAGCCTAATTAAGATAATAAAATAACAAAATAACAATTGGGTTCGGATTTAGATGACGGCATATTTTTGTTGATCGTCATGCTTCTGATGGCATCTCAGATAAGTTGTCAGAAGTCGTGCCTTCTTAACCTGTTCTGCTTCACTCTGACAATGTCCTTTGATGGCTTACAAGAGGAGTGGCGGCGTGTAGCAAATTTCATTAGACCTTTAGCTTATTTCACCATGTTCTGTCCCACTTGACGGTATCTTCTGACTACTTACTACACTTGTGACGACATATTGAGAATATTGTCACCTTTATCTAGCAACTCTTCTTCACTGTTCTTCCTGACGCCTTTTTCTAGTAGCTTACCACATCTATAACGGGTTGCAAGAAATGCCATCAGAATCATATCAGCTCACTTGTACCAGATTTTACTTATTTTGTTCATTTTTCCTATGTTTTCCTCCCATCTTTACAACTACAATATCATAAGAAAACGATCAAAAATAACCAAAAGTTGCTTAAGACTTCACTATTATTTAGAGTTTAAAGCCGCAAATGTGTTAGCATCTTCTCACACATCAACACCCTCAACTTAAAAAAATTGCTTGTCCTCAAGAAACTACATAACACCATACTACGATGCTTAACCAAGAGACACATAAGATACCTATCACATTTGTTTATCAAGTTTAGCTCAAAACTCATGCCACTCTCCACGTTCAATCCAATTATGCATATCCATGAATATTTACAATGTGACCCAAAGGAATCAAGATATGGCATCAATTCAGCAACAACAACCATACATGTACCAATATTACATTATCCAAACAAGTTAATAGCTAGCAATGCAACAGATGTGCCCTTACAACAAAGAAGTCCCTCCTCACTCATATATGAACTCAAGCATGTCAATGTGGGGATGGTCAAGAGACACTCACTGTCGGGAAGAAATTCCAGTCAATGCATGTCAAATACCATATGCTTGCCCTTATTTTCATTACCAAGGTGTCCAGATAGGTAAGTTAGGATCACTATAGGTCTTTTCTTAGGCTTGTAATTTAGGCTAAGGGCTGGTATGATATTCAATGGCATTTAGAGTGACTAAGCCTTCTTGGCACTACCTTAACATTTGGGGTTCACTTATTAACCTTTTTATTTTTTTCTCCTTTTCTTGATCACACATTATTCAGGATGGATGTGGCTTTTCTTTTTCATTCTTTTTCTTTTCTTATTCTTCTTCCACACCACCTAGCTTTTTATTTTTTTCATTTATTCTTTTCCTTTTTTCTACCTTTCTTCATACCCAGTTTACATCACTCACCCCTATGATAGCCACCCTCAACTTAGGTTATTTACCTAAGTCAAGCTGCACAGTATCAAAGGAGGACCAAGGCCAAAACAAGTTCATTATGATCTAAACGGGAAGGTGATAGGTGTCATAGAAAGAAATTGTTAATTCAGGATCAAAATAGGGATCAAGAGATATCATGCATACAGGGAAGTTCATTTAGGCAAAAAATGACTTAAAAATGAAAAAGGCCTATAATCCTTTCCTAAACCCTATCTTTCAACCAAGGTAAGACTAACCGAGCAAGTTCTAGATTCAACACATACAGGGAATTGAGTAAGACCTCACAAACACATAGCACAATGGTACATCACAAGCTACTACCCATTTGGTTTATGCAATTGTTAGCAGTGATTACCATGTCCCTAGTACTAATTCCATAAAAAGATTCACAGTAGCCATATATAAATACATATCACATAGTTATAAAACAGACCAACGGAGAGGTGTTTATCAGTATTAAAAGTCAACAAAAATATGTAAACTACTTTAGATACTTATTTTTCTCTAGTTAACCACAACACATCACAAAACAAACACAATACGCTTAAACATATCAGCTCTACTAGGAATAAGACTCTAGGGAAAAGAGGTACGACGACAAAAACCCCAGGAGGACATCACACCCATAAGTAGCCCCACCCTAAACTTAATATCATGTAGTGTTCCCAACGCATCAATCCAAAACAAGAGAGTTAGAAACATACCTGTGGAACCATGGGTGCGAAGATCTGATGTCAATCACATTAGACAAATAAAAATAACAAAATACCTTGGGTTGCCTCCTAAGAAGCGCCTAGTTTAACGTCGCGGCATGACCCAACTCAGATTTTTCCTCCACCTTGAAGATATAAATTTCACCCCAACTTAGAGTCCATCTTCTTGACTTGCTCATACAGAGGTGGTACAAAGATTAAGAAGCCGAGTAATGGATGATGCATGGTAAACAACTCGACTTTAAAGTGAGGTATGTTTTTTGTTGCTTATCAAGTGTAAAATAAAGAATATAGGATTCTTGTTCCTCATCTTCACAGTCTTCCACTATTTTAGCTGATTCCACTGACAAGATATCATCTAAACATAATGTGGAAAAATGCTTCGAGTATGGCCCTACAAATCTTACTTCAAAATTTACACTATCCTCTACACACTCACTTTTATTCATTTTCTCAACATTTTTACTTTGAATTGGGATAGAGTCTTCATAAGATATTGGCTTAGCTTCTTTTTTTTGCCTCTAGCACTATTTCCTCAATCTTAGCGTCATCCCTCATGGTTGGCTTAACTGGTTGGGAAATCTCCAAGGGTTGATCAACATCAAGCTCATCATCAGTATAGGAATCTTGCTTTTCATCATCACACTCTTCCATTATTTTAAATGATTCCACAGACAAGATATCATCTAAACATAATGTAGAAAAGTGTTTTGGATGATTGACCTCGATATCCATCTCTTCTATCCTTTCTCTTTCCTTATTAAATGCCCTAATGTCTTGATGTATGTCACATATGGTATCATTCGTTGTGTCTAAATGATCCAACATTAGTTAAAGCATAGCTTCAATGTCACTCTTTCCAGTGCTACGTTCTTCTTTTTCTTGACCATAAGACCTGTCATACACATAAGAAGAACTAGAACTTAGGTTAGCGCAATAGGGGGAGGGAGAATTTGAGAAATCACTCCATTGTCCATCTTGAACACCATATAAAGAACAATTATAGTCTCGGTAGGATGGAGATGGTGCACACATCTCTCTCCTAGGAGCATATCTATAGTTATACCAAAAGTGGGGTCCATTACAATATGGACATAGATCATCTAGATAGGATTTCCAACCATCAAACTCACATTCTTTCCATGATGGCATAGTAAGAAATAAACAAAAATAAAGATAATATACCTAACAAAAGAACAAAGGAAATCACAAAAAATATTTACAAGTTTGAATTCAAGCAAGTAAGCTAAAATTTCAAACTAACTCAATACGCCAAATTGTTCCTCAGCATGAAGCTATTTTTGATAACGCTCAACTTACATCTCAAATAAGTGCAAAGCAGTCGTCATCAATATATTTACCCAACTTTGTAGTAGGGGTTGAATCCACAGGGAACAATATGAGTGGTGATTAAACTAGTTTGAAACTATAGCTACAAGTTAAATTCAAATAAATAATAAGAAAAGACAAAATAGGGGTTTTTATCAATCAAACAAATTTTAACATTTGAATTTATTTTAGAACTCAAAACTTAGATTTCAATATTTCTAATCAATGATATAGAGAAACTAGGGTTGTGATCACTATGACTATTAATATCCATTGAATAATAACTGTTCATGATTGTCGTGATAGGTGGGAACAACAGATTATCCCTGCCGATGATACTATCTGACTTATCTCTCAACCTCACCAGACAATTTATTATCTAATTCTCTCGAACTTAGATAACATATTTATTTCTAACTGGATGTTACCTTAGGCAGATTGATCAAGTTACGGCATCAATCATTAAATAGAACGTTGGTAGCTTCCGAGTCCCTATTGATAATTCACGACCTTTAGTCTATTTATTCGTTAGAATCAAATAAAACCTAAGGCATAACCTAATGTTTACAACCAATAGATTTAAGTTAAAACAACAGAATTTCAAGACGTTCCCACAATCACTCAAACCCTAATCTAACTATTAAATCAATGAAATAATAATCATAGATCTCATAACTCTAGTTGTGGGTTTTAGTTGCTCATAATATAGAAAGAGATAACAAAGATTAAATTCATAACTTAAAGCAAGTGAACTTACAAAAGATGAAATTCAAAGTAGTTTCTCCTTCAAGTACAATAAGAATTTTCCACAACTAAATCAAAGGATGAAAAATTGAATTCTAAGTTAAGAGAGTCAAAAACAAGTGAACTCCCCTTTACTAAGTTATAAGATGTCAAAAGCTACTTCCGAAGATGTGAATGAAACCCTAAAAGATGCTATTTATACTAAAGCCTAATTAAGGTAATAAAATAACAAAATCATAGCTGGGCTCGGATTTAGGTGACAATATATTGGTGTTAATCATTAGGCTTCTGATGGTGTCTCAGATATGTTGTCAGAAGATATGTTGTCAGAAGTTGTGCCTTATTAACCTGTTCTGCCTCACTTTGATGATGTCCTTTGATGGCTTATAAGAGGAGTGGTGATGTGTAGCAAATGTCATCATACCTTCAGCTTATTTCACCATGTTCTGTCCCACTTGACGGAATCTTCTGATGGCTTACCATACGTGTGACGACACATTAAGAATGTCATCACCTTCATCCAACAACTCTTCTTTACTATTCTTCCTGACGCCTTTTTCTGGTAGCTTACCACATCTCTGATGGCTTGCAAGAAATGCCGTTAGACTCATATCGGCTCATTTGTACCAAATTTTACTTATTTTGTTCATCTTTCCTATATTTTCCTTCCATCCTTGCTACAACTACAATATCATAAGAAAATGATCAAAAACAACCAAAAGTTGCTTAAGACTTCACAATTATTTAGAGTTAAAAGCCTCAAAGTGTTAGCATCTGCTCACACATTAATGAACATGTCTAAGTTTTGCTTGAAGACTCGGTTTATCAAGTCCATGAAGGCTGCTAGGGCATTGGTAAGACCAAAGAACATAACTAGAAACTTGAAGTGACCATACCAAGTTCTGAAAGTAGTTTTTGGAATATCACATTCTCTAACCCTGAGTTGATATAGCCTAATCTAAGGTCTATCATAGAAAAGTAACTAGCACCCTAAATTTGGTCAAATAAGTCATTGATTCTAGGAAGTGAGTACTTATTCTTGACTGTGACTTTGTTCAACTGATGGTACTCTATACATATTCTAAAAGAACCATCTTTATTACGCATGAATAAGACTGGTGTACCCTACAAGGAAATGCTAGATCTGATGAATCCCATATCTAAAAAATCCTTTAACTGTTCTTTTAACTCTTTAAGTTCCGCTGGTGCCATTCTATATGGCAGAATAGATATGGGATGAGTATCTGGGAGAAGGTCTATTTCAAAGTCTATTTCCCTAAAGGGAGGAACTCTAGGAAGATCTTCGGGAAACACATCTGAGAATTCATTTACTACTGAAACTGACTCAAAAGTTGGAGTTTCTAAGTTAGAGTCTTTAACTAGCACAAGATGATAGATACATCCCTTAGATATCATTTTTCTCACACAAAGGTATAAAACCAACTAACCCTTAAACGATGTAGTACTACCCTTTCATTCAAGGATTGGTTCATTTGAAAAAAAAATAAACTATTCTATTTGTATAATCAACTGAGGCATAAAATTAGCGGATCCAATCTATGCCGAGAATGACATCAAAATCTGCCATCTCTAGCTTTGCAAAGTCTGTTGAAGTAACTTTTTGAGATATCATAACTACACAGTTCTTGTATACTTGTCGAGCTATGATAGATTTACCCACTGGGTAGAAACTAGGAAAGGATCTGTTAAGATTTAACTCCGAAGTTAATGATTATATAGGGAGTTATGAAAGAGAAAAAAGCTCTCGAATCTAGCAAGGCATAATCATTTAAATGGAAGAGCTGTGATTTACCAGTGACCATATCAGGAGAATTTTCCTAATCTTGTCTGGTCTAAAGTACATAAAGCCTGCTTGGGTATTTCCCACTGGTGGCACTGGAAGTGTCACTCTACTGATTCGAGCAGCCTGACTAAGCTAAAGAACAATTATGCTGACCCTGAGAACCTGACTAAGGACAATCTCTGACTCTATGGCCTGGCTTGCCACACCCAAAACAAATATCACTGCCAGCTCTACAGACACCTTTGTCGTTCCTGCCACATTGTTGAAATATAGGATTTGTTTAAACACTAGTGATATCACCCTGAGACTTAGAGCCTAATGCCCTATCATTGTTACCATTTCTGAACTTAGGGATTGGAGCACTGGCTGAGGATAGAGCTAGAACTGAATACTGTCGGCAATACTGGGAATGGTTACCGCCCTCTGACTTATGTTAATTAAAATTAAAGCAACTTTTTCTAGCTCTTTTTTTTATCTCTCTCTCTCTTTCTCTCTATCTCTCTAATCTTAGGCTCTTCTATCTACTGATCATGGGTCTTAATTCTGGATATGTCCATCTTCTTAATCAAAATTGTTTTTCTACACTCCTTAACCACACTATCTGATACCCCAAATACGAACTTACTTATTCTGGACCTATTCTCTACTACTACATGGGGAGCATACCTAGCTAACTGAGTAAACTTGAGGGAATACTCTTTCACACTCATACTGTCTTGCTTGAGGTTGATCAATTCTAACACCGTGGCGTTTCTCATATCTAAGGAAAAGAATCTCTTTATGAAAGCAGTAGCAAATTCTTGCCACTCTATGGGCTCTGCATCTGTGCCCTTGTCTACCTTTCACTGCTTAAACCATGAATGATCTACATCTTGTAGCTGATAGGAAGCTAACTTAGCACTCTCATTGGAAGTCACTCCTATAGTATCTGTGACTTTCTAAACCTAATCGAGGAACTCCAATGGATCTTCTTCTGACTTAGATCCTGAGAATACGAGAGGATTCATTTGGGTGAAGTCCCGAATCCTGGCTACAACAGTATTGGCCACTAGGTTGGCCTGAACAACAGTTGGCTGCTCATTTTGTGTTACGATGGAATTGGTTGGAGTAGTGAATGCAGCTCTAAATTCTGCATGGGATACGTGCTCATCTAGAGGATCTTCCTGAATAGGTTGAGGTGCTAACTAATTTCCCATTCTCTTTTCTTTATTCTTTTTGGGAGGCATGTTCTGTGAGTGAAAAGAAGGAAATGGATTAAAATGAGATTTTAACTTGACCTCATGCTCACTAGCATAAAACAAATACTGAAATAAGGGAAACTATTTCCTAAAACATCTTATAGCCTCCTGTCCTTAAGTGTGGCATGCTACACACCCATGCACAAGACTCTACTAGATGCAACTTTCAGACTTTCTAGGACACTGTTGAACCTTAGGCTCTGATACCAAGTTTGTAATGCCTCGAGTCTATACCCCAGATGTTACACAATGCTTACAACCCTGAAGGACCATAAGTTAACCCATGACTCATATATGTTGTGAGCACAGAATAATAATACAAAAATAAATGTGGAATAATAGACTGAAATGCAACAAGGTTCAAAATATCTGAAACACTGATAAAATATCAAACTGTATTAAAAAATCTATAAAACTAAATACTATAAGAAAACTTGTCTGAAAAGTCTCTAAACTAAATTGTTTGAATGTGGAGTTGATGGGACAATATCCCAACTAACTCGATCTACTAAAATACAGAGTCTACTGAAATAATGAAATAAAAGAATATCCTTGAATGATGAGGACTCACTACTAATCTACTACTGCTGACTAAATCCGAATCTATCTATGCGCGGTCAGGAGCCTGAGCATCCGTACCTATGATATAAGACATCATAGCATAAAGAAAGAGTATTAGTCAGTACGTGGAATGTACTGGTATGCTAGATGGGGTAAGGCCGAATACAAGAGTTCATATGCATAAATAATAACTAATTGTATGATATAGAGTAACTGAACATGAGAGTATATAGATAACTGATACTACTGTAAATACTGATGTGTACTATGTGTATATAAATAAATAGTGCGACTAAGATTGTCTGAAGCTAAGTCTTGAATTTTTATACTGAATAACTGATATTTGAAGTTACTGATAATTGATTTACTAATATTGGTTGACTATATCTGACAGTCCTGATTCTATAGAACTAAACTGAGTTCTATTCTGAAGACTAAAACTGAGAATATGGGAGGTAATCATTTAACCGACACACACCATATAAGATAAGATAACTGAGTTAGGATTCAACCTATGTCCCCAGTTCGAAGGGTGTCAATCGTGACATGGGTAAAGACAAGCTGAAGAGTTACCCTCATCTGGTAGGTAATCTAATGAGAATGATGGAACCCTTATCTATCAGGTTAAAACACCTCATCAACCCTCAATCTGGCAGGTTTGATGTGTTAACCTACATTAGTTACATAGTTCTGAAATGCAAGGATTGCTTCTAAGGATCGCACTCTCTACTGGTAGGTGACTCCCAATCTTTGGGCTCACTCAGTGCTAAATCCTCCTCCCAACTGAAAGACACTGAACTGATTGTACTAAACTGATATTGAGTTTACAAAATTTTCCTGAGATTGGTAACTGACTGAGTTTTGTAATTGACTGAGAGTACCACTAATCATAATATTACTGAGGTTCTGTAACTGATACTGGCTCTAGGCACACCGCTAAATTGTTCGGTATTAAATACCCCCAGGACTCGATAGTATGAAAAATAAAGAATAATATACTCTTGAAAATCATAATCATTCATAGAGTCATTTTTTCAAACACTTGTAGGGCATAGCTTATACATATACTAACATGCCATGATTTCATTAATTCATTCACATGGATATTCTATCAAACACCTAGAGACCACAACTTAATGTACAAAATCATGGTTAGCACATAAGCATGGCAATTACAATGCCGTAACTAGCAAATTCATGGATTATGACATGGGAATTTCACAATTCAATGTACATGCTATTCAAACTTCATGGAATCTATAGTTAATCATGAATTGGAACTCATTTACTATCAATAACACTAATACAATCAAATTTCAAGCATGTAAATCATGAATCATAGATCTTGAAGTTTAAAAAGTGGATTTGTGAACTCTATGGGTGAAAGGGACCCATAGATGAACACCTAACATACCTTGGAATATTTGTTCTTGAAGATTCTTGGAGAAATTCTTCAGATTAATCTTGATTTCTTGGAGCTAAGGTTAGTTTTATTAAGAGAGAATGCTTTTAATTTGGGGAAAAATTGATTAAGAATGACCTTTAAAACATTTTTAGGGATTAAATCCCGTATCTGAGCATGCAAAAATCAAGGGAAAAGACCAATTTATCCCTGTACGTCACTTTTAATTTTCAAGAAATTTTCCCGACCTGGACCTCTGGTGAGAACCGGCACTATCGCGCCATGTCTTTGGAAGATGACAACTGGGAACTAAGGGATTGGCGCGATGCGGTGGGATCATGGTGCCCCTTTGCTTCTAAAATCTGGACTCATCGCGACACTGTGGGATCGCATTGACACACTGGAAATTGACAATTGTCATAATGAGCCTCGGCGTGACACGCCAACATCGCGGAGCAACACTGGAAACTGACAATCGTCATTTTGACATACTTCGCGATGCGCTGGCCTGAATGACGGTGTTTAATGACTGAATCTTAAAATAGCCATAACTTCTTACCTGGTTATCAAATTAAGGAGAATTTTATATCGTTGGAAAGCTAATTCAATTTCCTACGCAATGGAAAGCCCTAAAGTGAAAAATACTAAGTATTTCAAGAAATTTATATTAGATAACTCATGAACTGAGGGTTAAGTTAAGGTTGAGAAATATGAGGTATTACACTAAGCCACCTCTTCACCACAGCATCCTTTTATAGATCCACCATGATCCTCTCACTAGAAATAATATGACCCAAGAAAGTTAAACATTCAACGAAAACTCATACTTAGAGAACTTGTTATACAATTGTTGTTCCTTTAAGGTCTGCAACACCATACGGAGGTGATTAGGAATATCCACCTCGCTCTTTGAATAAACCATAATGTCATCAATAAACACAATAACGAAGAGATCCAAATACTGACAAACAACTCTTTTCATCAGATCCATAAACACCACTAGAGCATTAGTCAACCCAAATGACATCACCAAAAAATCAAAGTGCCTATACCGAGTACAAAAAGTCATCTTAGGGATATCCACCTCTCTAATCTTTATCAAGTGGTACCTATACAGAATATCTATCTTAGAAAAGAACTTGGCACCTTGCAACTTGTCAAAAAGATCATTTATCCTTGGAAGAGGATACTTGTTCTTGATTGTCACCTTGTTCAACTGCCTATAGTCAATGCACATCCAAAGGGAACCATCTTTCTTACGCACAAATAACACTGGTGCACCCAAAAGAGATACACTAGCATGAATAAACCCCTTATCCATAAGATTTTTAAGTTGCTCCTTGAGTTCCCTTCACTTAGCTTGAGCTATTCTATACGGAGGGATAGAAATTACATGAGTGTCTGAAACAGATAAATACCAAACTCTATTTCCCTATCCGTAGGAACACTAGGAGGATCATTTAGAAAGACCTCGGGAAACTCATTTACTACTGGAACCGATTAGAAAGAAGGACCTTCCAAATTAAAATCTTTAACTTGAACCATATGATAAAGACAACCTTTTGAGATTAACCTCTGAGCTCTAAGATAAGAAATAAATCTCCCCCTAGGAGCTAGAGAAACATTCTCCCACTCTATAACCAGTTCACCAAGAAACCAAAAGATAACCCTATGGGTCCGATAATCCAAGGGTGCATAATAAGAATGTAACCATTCCATCCACCAAGGTCTTCTTTCCGCCAATAGATACCACACATCCTCTATAAACTCTCTTAGGAATAATCTAGTCACCTACTGGGTAGAAACATAAAAGGATCTAAAATAACTTTTGGATTAAAACCAAAAGATACAGCCACATAAGTAGTAACATAGGAGAGAGTGGACCCTGAATCAAGAAAAAAATATATGCCATGAGAGAAAAGCTATAACATACTAGTAACGACATCTGGTGATGCCTCGGATTCCTGTTGAGATGCCAAAGCATTCAACCTATTCCAACCAATACTAGAACCAGGAGCGGAGAGGTAGATGCAATACCACCAGGTGTAAGAGTAGGAGATAAAGCCATAGGAATCTTATTCACCTCCATAGCAACCTTGTTAACCAGATAATCCCTGAACTGATGGCCTGCCTGGACACACTTGAAGCATTGATCCTTTTCTTCATCGTAATAACCCCAATGAGGTCGACCAAAGAACCGACAAGGAGGGCATAAAGAAATAACTGATCCCCACTCCCCTGATATTGAGCACCCTGTGCCTAAAAATTATCACCACCCTAGTGACACTTATCATACGACTGGCAAGGGGCACTAGTAGAAGAGTAGGAACCAAAACTCCCCCACTTCTTTTTCTACCACTTGCCACCATCTCGACCACCCTGATACTTAGCACCTCCCTAGTTAGAAAACCGGTTCATCTTACCCTGCCTATCCCCAAACTTTGCTTTTTTCCACTTCTCATCTGCTACCTGCTGCATATAAATAGTCAACCTAGAGATGTCCATATCCTTAATTAACAAGGCAGTTTTGCTCTCCAAAATCAAATCCCGATTCAACCCAGAAGTGAACTTTCTTATTCTAGCCCGCGTATCAGCCACTAAATTAGGATCATACCTTGACGGTTGATGAAACTTCAAGGCATATTCCTTGATAGATATCTTTCCCTTCTTAAGGTTCACAAACTCCTCCATCTTTGCTTGTTTTAACTCTTGGGGAAAGAAACGATCCAAAAAAGCACCAGAGAAGGCATCTCATAAGGATGGTTTCTCCATATATCATCTATCCCTGTTCTACTCTTCATATCACTGATATGCAACTTCTTCTAGCTGATAAGATACAAAGTTTACCCCATCCATATTAGTATACTGCATCACCTAAAATATCTTCTTTATTTTATCCAAAAAGCTCTTTGGATTCTTCTTCACCTTCACTCTAAAAAAAGTAGGAGGGCCTATCTTCATAAATTAGTCAACCCTTGTGGCCTCAGCAAACAAAGCACCAGACACATCTCGCTCGACCTAAGCAGCAACTAATTTAGCAATAGGATGAATAGACTGACGGAATTCCACATTAGTCACTTCAACTTGAAGAGGACTAGTAGAAACTGGTGGAACTTTAGAACTATTAGGGATAGGACTATGAGATCGAAGATAAACCCCAGAAATAGGATGCACCACTTCAGCATTACCCCAAGATGGGATAGGAGAATTTTCTTGTGTTCTAGATTAAGGCATTATCTGAAAGACGAACAAACAAAGATTAGAGAAAATGAAACATTCCTAAATGCCTTATAGCCTCTCTTTTTTTATTGTGGGGCACTACACATCCCTAAAAGAGACTTAACTCGACACGGCTTTATGGACTCACAATTGACCATGAACCTAGGCTCTGATACCAACTTGACACGACCCACCCTAGGACCTTGTTGTATGGATGACCTAAGTTCGATCAGGACTGGAGACTACCCCTATTACCCAACCCAACCTCTAGCTTCCTACCCTGAGTTAGCTGAATTCTAAGTATGTAAAAAAATAGTGTAATAGCTCACATAAAGACTCTAGGATAATATCACAACTATGATCGACACAACAGAGTCCAACCATCCTATACCAATAATCAAAACTTACTGAACCATACCAAAATAAGGGACACAAACTAGGACATAACCAAAGATATTCCAAAACATAATATAATTAATCCCAAAATGAAATATGATGGAACAGTGAGACATTATGTCCGATGATGCCATCCTCCTAGCTTATTCCAATACCAAGGTTGACACCTATATCAATTTTGCCCATTCCAACCCATAGAAGTACCATAAAGCCTCTAACCAAAAGGGTAATGAAAGTCGATTAGGATATGCCACCAACCATAGCCAAAACCAATATCCAAAATAAAATCAAAGCATTTAGAAATATCTATAACATGAAATGAAGCCTTCCAAAAGGATGGAAGCTTACTATTTTAGTCCAAATATTGATCCCAAGTCAATCACTATGTAGAATGAGTAGAATAGTTGGTTCCTGCCTAGCATGGGTATAAAACTGCTAGTAGACGGGGTTAGCAAGTGAGTGATAGCATGATCTTAAGGAAAGGATAAAATAATGCCATTTATTAAACCAAGTAAAACCATCTGTATGCATAAAACCATACATATATATATACCCATGCCGGGAAAAGGGTTCGGGTTTTGTATGCCTTTAAAATCTTTACCTAGGTTGTGTATATTTGCATCCTAAACAACCCACGGGCTATATGGGTTCAACTCCTCTACTGAAAGGGCCTCAGTGCGTGTAGCCATAAAACCAGGAAAAAACCCTTGGTATTACTAGTACATCTTCCAAATATAGTGTGAGATCATACACATAATCACCAAGACCAACCTCATATCAACAAATATGAGTTTCCAGTTTTGGTCCACAGGACCTCCACCTTCCATGGCTTTGCTACACATCTTACCATTATTGCCCAAATAAAACCAATTTCCAAATAAGAAAAACTTTTTCCATTTATTAACCAAGGCCATTAATAAGAGTATCAACATACCAACCATTACTTTTAAGTATCATCCATAGCCAACCATTTATAGGTTTAAGGGGACTTTCTAGTGACCTTCTATTTACCAAATTAAACCACTTGGGGGATTCCATGTGCCCCTCAAGCATAATTATTATCTATTTACTATTCTAATTCATTAAAACCATGCATAATTCCTTTACCAAGTTTTTAAAAAATGCAAAAGTTCCATTAAAATAGTCAATGCAATAAACATTACTATTTGAGTATTAGATCTTCAGATATTCAAAAGATAGCTTTTCAGTCTTGGTATGATCATTATAAGTTCTTGTTTATTTCCTCTAGATTGACCAATTCCTAAGCCATATTCAAAGAGTTGATGAACCGTATATTTTAACCTATCTTCACTCTTTAAATAGTTTATTTTTAGATGATATCTTAGTTTATTCCAAGAGTAAGGCCAATCATAAAGATTATTTATGGATTGTGCTTTAGAGCTTGAGAGATGAGAAGTTGTATGCTAAGTTCTCTAAGTATGAGTTTTGGTTGGAGTTCATTTTGTTCTTAGGTAACATGGTGAGCAAAGATTGTATTATCATTAATCCAACCAAGATTGAAGCATTTGTGATTGGTCTAGTCCTGCTTCTTCTATAAAGATTTAGAGTTTTATTTGTTTAACATGCTATAATCAACATTTGATTGAGGTTTTTTCATCTAATACAGCTTCAATGACCAAGTTGACATAGAAAATGATTTCCTTTCAGTGGTCTGATGCTTGTGAGGCAAGCTTTAAGAACCTCAAGGATTTGTTGATTTCAGCTACTATGTTGACTTTGCCTATAGAAGGCATAGTTTTTTTGTCTTTTGTGATACTTCTAGTGTTATTTTAGGTGTTGCATTAATGTAGGATGTTAGGGTGATTCTTTATTCTTCTTATCAGTCCGAGTGGATTATTCAGATTTTGGAGGATATGCTCTATGCGTGTTAGGGATTTTGGAGATCAGTGGGAAAATTATCTAGCTTTGGTAGAGTTTTTGTATAATAATAGCTACTATTCTATTATTGAGATGGCTCCTTTTGAGGTCTTGTGTGGTATAAGTTATATCTTTCCAGTTGTTTGGTTTGAGATTTTAAAGATTAGGCCTCAAGATACAAAATTACTTCATGAGTGTTTGTCTAGATTTTGGGCCATCTAGGATAGACTTCAAGTATCTTAGAGTAGGAATAAGTGTTTTGCGGATCATAGATTTTATGCCTTGTTATTTAGTGTTGGTGATCATCTCTTCCTACATATGTCGCCCATAAAGGGCGTGATGAGTTTTGGGAAAATAGGCAAGCTTATCCCAGGGTATATTGGACCTTTTGAGATCTTTCATACTATTAGGGATGTGGATTATGAGTTAGCATTACCTCTAGAGTAATCAATTATTCATCTAATTATTCTTGTTTTTATGGTTCGGTGTTACATTCTAGATGAGTCTCAAGTTATTCTTTAGGATTTAGTCTAGTTAGATAAGAGGTTATCTTTTGTTACGGGGCCTATCTCTATTCTATCTAGGGATGTTAAGTAATTTCATTCTAGAGTTATTTCTATAGTTAAGGTCTAGTGGAGCCATCAACCTATAGATGAGTTTACTTTGGAGGTTGAGTATGATATGTGTGGTAGATATCCTCTGCTTTTCCCTGATTCAGGTATTTTCCTTGCCTTTAATTTAAGGACAAATAAGATTCTTAATGTAGATTATGCAACAATCTAATTTTTTGTAATTTTTGTGAAATATTTATTTCTATGTGATTTGACTATTTTCTTCCTCCTCATGGTTGCATTGTTGTATTTCTGGGATATGAGAATGATTGGCATGGTTCCCAATGCATTTCAATATGATTTGTGTGAGATTTTGATTTTTGATGGTCTTAAAGGCTTACAAGTTTAATTAAGTCAACATATTTTGAACTGTGTATCGAATGAAAAAATAGACTGCGCCAGTAGATTTGGAACGTCGATTTTAGGTTGATAACATAGTTGGTGTGGTTTTATGGCTTCTATATCTGATTTCGACTCTTAATTCAAAAAGTTGTAAAAATAGATCTTGGGGGTCAATTATGTGAAAATAACATTTTTCAAAAATTTGATATTTCCATCGAGTTTGAAGCATCAAATTTGATAGGGTAGCATAGTTTGTTTGCATTTTTAGGATTCTGGATTAATCCCAAGGGGTCTGTAGAGACTTGGAATTTTCCAAATCTCCATAGTTGGTGCACTACTCAGCTTCTGCAGCTGCTAAAGTGCAACTTTAGCCACTTTAGTGGTAGGTGCTAAAGCGACCATTGTTCCCTTTAGAAAACTGGCATGATAAGAAGGTACGGCTAAAGCGGTACTTCACCGCTTAAGCAGTGACAGCTAAAGTGGCCACTTAGATGGTTTAGCGTCACCTAAAACTTGGGTATATAATATTATTTTCTCATTTTCTTCACCATTTTATAGACTTAGATCTTTGAGTTTTATAAGTTTTTGGTGATTTCCTCCACTTTCGAGATTGGGTAAGCTCCAAACTCCTATTTCAACTACTTTTCTTCGATTGTATCACTTAAATCTTATTTAAACTCAAATTTAAAATAGAATTTTGGAACTTTGGCCTTGAAGGGAAAAATTAGCATTTTTTAAAATTTCAACCCCAATTTCACCCTGTTTTAATTTGGGTTTATCCTATGAGTTCCTTTAATATTGGGAAATATAATATTTGGACTAAAATTTTGGTTTTACCCTTCTTTTTCAAAAACCTATTTTGCGAGTTTATTTTGTCCCCTGATTCAGAAGTAGGCAATATGGGTAAAATTATCATTCCTTTGATGGGTAGATTCTATATGTGTGTGTTTTAGCTGATTTTTAGTCCGTGTGTAAGGTAAAATCTCAGCGACAAAGGCTTATTTTTTCTATTTTCAACATTCGAGGTAGGTTATGGCCTAGCTTTCTTTACACTGGGTTGGGTAGTTAATAAAAATGTAAAATCATGCTATGTTTATGGTGTTCTATCATGGAAAATGTATTTAGGTACTTTATGTGCCTGTGTGGGGCTTATGTGGATAATATTTGGTGGTTTTTAGACATTATTTTCTATGTCCGACTGTGTAGGGCTTTGTATGATGTTATTGGCTTGGTATTGATATATGTATGCTTCATTGCCCTTTTGGGTGGGAAAAAGCCTATACTTTGGGATTATATGGAATCAATGATATTTCTCTTGCATGTTTCACTTTATGGTTTACGGATTATATTGAATCATGGTTGGTTGCTTGATTTGAGTGGATATTTTGATCACATGGTTGGTATATTGGTTGGATATGAGATATTATCATTTTGTTTCGTTGTGAGCATTATATCCTCATATCATATTAATTCACGAAACATTTGTACCACCATGGAAATTCTAGAAATACTGGCTTTTGATGATAAAAAATGTGACTTCTTTAAAAACCCTCTACTAATAAATATGTCAAAGATGATTTAAGGATTTGGTATTGCATATTGGTTGTATATGGGTTGATGAATCCCCCATGGGTACTACCCCAGGAGCACAACTCTTAGGTTTATACGGAGGTTGTACGATGACCTTGTGCATCATTATCATCATCTTTATTACATTCCATATATATTTTGCTTATTTTGTGTTCTGTTTCTGATCTTGATGTGATATATGTCGATTTGTATTCCCTTCTCCAACTTGTTCTTGATATACGTTTATATATCTATATTTACTTCTTCTAATAATATTTATTAGATGTGTATATAGGAGAACTATTAGTGAAGATGGGGTGGGCTACCGTTTTGGACATTTTCTAATTGTAGGTGACATTCCCATAATTTGTGTTCACATGTTTTATTTTATAATTTACTCATTAGGCCTATGATTCCTATTGAGTAAAAGTGGACCATACTCATCCCTACTATGCCCTTTTAGTGTAGATCTAGGTACGAGTGCACCACGCGGATAGCTAATTCAGGCGGTATTTGGAGTCTATTCGAGGTAGCGGTTGATCTACGCATCCGTAGTTGACAACTTCCTTTTCTTATCTAGACTATGTCTTATTATATTCAAAGATAGTGTTATTACTTTTTGGATATCCTATGTATATTGTGACATTAAATTTGTATAAGTGGTTCTTACACTATGACACTAAGTTTTGGGATTTGGTTTGGTATCTTGATTGTATTAAACCTTTTATCATGTTTGTAGGGCTCGATTTCCTTCTAGAAGACTTGCCTTTAGTTTTTAACATTGATTTTGTCATTTCATATCACTTTGGGTGATAGGGTTACTTTTCAAGGCTTAAAGGGACAACTGCCATCAGGACCTTGGTTTTTGGGTCGTGAAAGAGTCAAAAAGTAAAGTGTAGCTCTAGGATTTAACAATGCATATACTTAGATATTGAAAAATTGTAACATACCAGTAAATATATTAGGGAACCCTATTGAGTTAAGTCTGTAAAACATAGAACCTATTCTAGTACTGTCTACAACCGTCACTAGGTGGAGCATCTATTGTGGGCGACTTGAAGGGGTTGCTTAAGTAGTAGAATGAGTCTTGTTACCCCTATTTCCATTTATAGTAAAAGGGCACTCCCTCAACCTGTGGCCTATTTAACCACATCCAAAACAACCCTCCTTGCAAAGAGGATACTCACCTAGATAGTTCTTTCCATACTTGTAACATCTTGGAAAAGTGTAGCTACCTATAACACCGCCCTGAGCTTTTCCAACCTATAACACCGCCCTGAGGTTTAGAGCCCAATTCATTATTCTTTTTATCATATTGAGTCCTAGGGGATGGTGCACTAGCTGAGCAAGGTGTCAAAGCTGAAGATATATGTTGACACCAAGAATAGTTACCACTATCCGACTATTGTTGAGGGTAGTCAAAGTTACCTAGTCTAGCTCTCTTAGTTTTCTCTTCCTTCTCCTTAATCTTCTCCTCCTTAATTTTCTAAACATGAGTCACAAGTTTTGAGATATCCATATCCCCAACAATCATAGAGGTCCTACACTTCTTTTCCAGTGTATTAGAAATGCCTGAAATAAACTTACTCATTGAATCCCTTGGCTCTATAACCATCACTGGAGCATACCTAGAGTTGGATAATCTTTGGAGAATATTCCTTTACTAATGTGTTACCTTGCTTTAGGTTGATGAACTCTTCAACCTTAGATTCCGTTAACTTATAGGAAAATAACCTATCCAAAAATGTTGTCACAAACTCATCCCTATCAATTAGGGAAGCATCCACTAATCTACTATACTTCTACTATTTGAACCAAGTTTAGCCACTCTTTTTAACTAATTGGCATCCAAATTTGCAATCTTAATTGAAGTAATTACCGCAACACACATGATTTTTTGAACCTTTATCAATGTGATTCCTATGGATCTTCACCAACTCCAAACCATAAGAATATAGAGGATTCATTTGAGTAAAGTCCCTAACTCTAATAGGAGCTGCATTCCCATTGTGATTAGAAAGTGCAACATCTTGAAGATTGACCTGGTAAGTCATAGCTTGAGAGTGCATGGAAAACAACCCTAAATTTAGCATGACTAACTTACTTATTTAAGGGATCTACAAGAGCTGGCAAAACATGCTAGTTGCTATTGTTGTACCTACTTCTATTGACTTTTCAAGAAGGCATTGTGTAAATGCAATCATGAATTAGAAGGAGATTAAATAGAATTTACACTAGATCGTATGATGTGACCATGAAAGAAAATTGTAACGCCCCAAATCTGGTACCCGGAATGCTACATGGTGCTCATGACTCCAAAGGACCACAAACTAACCCATGACTGATATCTGTACCTGTATACTGCATAATATACTATATAAGGTGGAAACATGAACTGAAAGGACATAAGGTTCTACACTGAGATATAATATCTAATAAAAATATAATATTTGGGTGGGGTATGAAATACCCAAAACAACTGAAATAAACTGTCTGAACATACTATAGTCTGAAAAACCTCTAAATCATGACTGACCTGTCTGAATAAGCAGTTGATGAGACATGTCCCCAACTAACTCCAAGTAATAAATAAATTAATGATGTAATAAGGTAATGATCATGTCCTCAAAAGATGAGGACTCCCTGCTAACTCTGACTGCTGAGACTGGAATTTACTGATGCTTTGGAGCTTGTGTCTCTGAACCAATGCTATAAGACACCATAGTGCAAATGCGTCAGTACTTTTAATGTATTGGTATGCATTTGAGGTAGGCTAAATGCATGGGGTTCATATGCATGAACAATACTGACTAATTGACTAATATGAACATGAGAATACATGCATAAATACATAGTAACTATAATTGAGATCGTGATAACATAAATTTACTGATAACTAACAAGGCTGGTAATTGAGTTCTGATGACTGATATAATTGATAACATGAGTGACTGCATCTGAAAGTCCTGAATCTGATGGAACTAGATGAGTTTTGAACTATTCTGAGTTGACTGTATCTAAAAGTCCATAATTCTATAGCTGAAACTGTGGAAAGTAGTTATCTAATCGACATGCCCCGAATAATGTATTATACTTGAGTTGGGGTCCAATCTGTAGACCCAATAGGAAGTGCGTCAATACTGCACCATCGATAAGGATAAGCTGTGAGTGACCCTCATCGGATAGTGTCCCCAAAAGGGAATGGTTATCCATCTGACAGTGACCCTCAACTGACAGTGCTTATCCATCTCATCAACCCTTATCTTATAGTGTTGATGACTTAACCTATGCTACCTATATAGTTCTGGAATGCAAGGATGGCTTCTAAGAATCACACCCTCATCTGAAAGTGTATGTTCCCATCGTTGGGTTCACTCGGTGCTAATTTCTACTCCCATTTGAATAGACATTGTACATGAATTACTGAACAGAAATGGACTGAGTTAATTGAGTTCTGTTGACAGATGGACTATTACTAAGATTTCTGTATTACTGAGCTTTTTGAGATTACTGGGATTTTTGAGTTTTACTGAGTTTTCTTGAGTCACATGACTAACTAAATTCTATTAAACATAGCTTGAAAAAGGATATCATGAAAACATGACACTATCTCTAGGCACACAGTTAAATTGTCGGGTACAAGTACTCCTAGGACTCGATTGAAAGAAACTAACAAAGCATGACTTTCTTGAATACATGACCAACATCACAATCCCTAATTCATTTATTGAGGTATTTCATCAAACATGTGATATGCATAAACTTTTACATTCATGAGGATTGCATAATATCATACTAGTTGGGCACTTCTCCTTCACATAGGCATTTAATCAAACACATGGTAAGCATAGTATATGTAGGAAACATTATACAACAAATAAACATCATGATTCAACTCTAATTTCATCATCCAAGTATTTAATCATAGGTTCAAATAAATCTACACCTATACCAATCAATTCCACATAAAATTGATCTCCCAACATTCATTAGAATTCAATTTGTCATTACCAACATGAACAAAAGCAAACCCAATATAAAATTCACAAAGAAATCCATACACTTGAACTTTTAAAAGAGATTATTGGGCTTTATGGATGAAAGGAGTCCATGAATAAACACTATGCATACATGATAGTGAGTTTCTTGAAGTTCTTAAACTTGAAGAATTTGACTCTCTTAGTTATTGAAGAAGATTTGGATTTTGTTGCTTAAGGATTGCTCTTAGGGAGAAAACCCTAATATTAATGTTGTGGAAGAATAATGAATTTAGGAGCCTTGGTCAAATATTACTAGGTATATAAACTGGTAGAAAAAGACCAAAAAGCCCCTTTAAAAACAACTTAAAAATAACTGAATGGAACCTACGATGGCTCATGCTACGGTCCGTCGCTGGATCGATGGTTCATCTTTTCGACAGTCGTAGGTGGACCAGGATAGGGACTCACTGCCTAAGTAGAGACGGCTTGAACGACGGTCCGTCGCAAGTTAGATGATCTATCAACCTTTCTATCGCACCTTATCCTGAAGGTTTCCTTAATACCTTGGCTATGATGGTCAAGGCGATGGTCCATCACTAGATCGATGGTCCATCAACCTTGCCATCATACCTAGGCGATTCTGACAGCTCTCGGTAAAACATCCATAACTTTTCACTCTGATACTGAATTTAGACGAAGTTGGTATTGTTGAAAATCTAATTCAATTATCCACATGATAAAAAGTGAAAATCCTAAAAATTCTACGTGTACAAAAGTAGATTCATCTTTCAAAGAAAGATTCTAACATTTTTGGGATAATTTCAAGCTACGAAAAAGTATGGGGTATTACAATATCTCCCCTTTGAGAACATTCATCCTCGAATGAGACTGAGAATGAGAGGAGAAGATAAATCGACGTTCATAATGAATATGAATGACTGAAAAAAATGATTTCATGGCTGACATGACTGATAACTAAATATATCATATTGAATATGCATATCTGATGCTTATGTAACTGATTCATGAATGCATGGCTGAGAGTTCTGATGAACCAAGGTTCTTACAATGAGAATGAATGTCGGATGCATGATTATATAACTGAACTAATACATGAATGCATGACTAAATATACAATGGTATTAAATACCAAGTTTGTGATGAAATACTGAACATGAACTATATACCAAGCTTGTAACTAAAGTTTGAACATGAAACTGAAAAGGTTAAGGATAACTGTTACCTTGAGCTTAATCTGAGTTGGCGGAGAAGAGAAGAGGATACTTGGTTCGCGTATCTTCTTCTGCTTCCCAAGTAGCTCTCTCAACGGACTGATTTTACCAAAGAACTTTAACTAGAGGGACTTCTTCGTTCCTCAGTCTACGAGTCTGATAGTGTCAGATTTCAATTGGAATCTCTTTATAAGAGAGGCTGTTCTGAAAATCTATGCTCTGAATAGGGACTACAACTGTTGGATCACCTATGCACTTCTTGAGCAAAGAGACATGGAAGACTGGATAAACTGATGCTAGATCTGAAGGCAATTCGAGCTCATAAGCTACCTTGCCAAAGCGATTGAGAATTTTGAAGGGACCGACATATCGGGGACTGACCTTTCCCTTTTTACGAAATCTCTTTACTCCCTTCATAGGAAAGATCTTTATATAGACATAGTCACTCATCTCGAACTCGAGATCCTTTGTGCACACATCTGCATAAAACTTCTGTCGGCTCTGAGTAGCCTGGAGTTTTTCTCTGATCAACTGGATTTTTTCTAAGGCATCACATACTAAGTCAGGCCCTATAACTGAGGCCTTACTAACTTCAAACCAACAGATTGGAGATCTATATCTCCTACCATAGAGAGCTTCGAATGGAGCCACCCGAATACTAGAATGATAGCTATTATTGTATGCAAACTCAATGAAAGGCAAGTGGTCATCCCAACTACCCTGGGAATCAATTGCACATGCCCTTAGCATATCTTCTAGGGTCTGAAAGGTCCTTTCTACTTGACCATCTATCTGGGGATGAAAGGCTATACTGAGATGAATTTGGGTACCAAGACCCTTTTGGAAAGCTTTCCAAAAATGAGAGGTGAATTAAGCACCTCTGTCTGAGATGATAGATAATAGAACACTGTGCAATCTGACCAACTCTCTGATGTAGAGTCTGGCATAATCCTTGGATGAATAGGAGGTATGGATTGGAAGAAAATGAGGTAATTTGGTTATCCTATCTATAATGACCCAAACTAAATCATGATGATGATGGGTATGAGGTAAACCCATCACGAAGTCCATATTCACTTCTTCCCATTTCTAAGTAGGAATACTGAACTCCTGCATGGACCCACTAAACTTTTGATGCTCTATCTTAACCTGTTGATATGTAGAGCACTTAGCCACAAACTTGCAATATCTCTCTTCATCCCCCCCACCAATTGATCTCCCATAAGTCACGATACATCTTTATGGCCTCTGGATGAATAGACTAGCATGCACTATGCGCTTAAGTAAGAATTCACTGCCTTAAGTCGTCTACATCTGGAACACAGGGACGACCCTTACAACTCAGAACACAATCTCTTCCTTGGAAGAAAACCTCTACCTTCTAATCCTTGACTGACTTTTTCAACTTGACTAGTCTGGGATCTCTATCTTGCTTTTCTTTCACCTCAAAAACTAGAGATGATTCTGAACTACTCTAAAACCAAACATCACCCTCTTCTGAATCGACTAAGAGAATGACTAGTCTAGCAAGCTGAAGGACTTCCTTAGCTAACTTCTTCTTACTGTCCTCAACATGAGCAACACTACCCATGGACAGTCTTCTAAGAGCATCGGCCACTACGTTAGCCTTGCCTGGATGATAAAGGACACTCATATGATAATCTTTCAAGAGCTCTAACCACCTTCTCTGATCAAGATTGAGATCTTTCTGAGAAAAGACATATTCAAGGCTCATATGATCTGTGAACATACCTACATGAACACCATATAGATAATGCCTCCAAATCTTCAAGGAAAAAACTACGCCTGCTAACTCAAGATCATGAGTAGGATAATTCTTCTCATGGGGTTTAATTTATCTGGAGGAATAGGATATGACCTTACCATGCTACATGAGGACACAACCCAAACCTACTATGGATGCATCACAATACACTACGAAACCATATGAACCATCTGGAAGAGCTAAGACTGGAGTTGAGGTGAGTCGAGTCTTTAACTCCTGAAAACTCTTCTTGCAAGGATCTGACCACTGAAACTTGACTTTCTTCTGAGTCAATCTAGATATAGGGGATCCAATAGAATAAAATCCCTCAATAAACTATCTGTAATAGCCATCCAAACCCAAGAAACTCCTAATATCTGATGGAGAGACATGTCTGGGCCAGTTCCTTACCACTTCAGTCTTTTAAGAATCTACTCTAATGCCATCAAAGAAAATAATATGACTAAGGAATTCTACTGACTTAGCCAAAATTTGCACTTACTGAATTTGGTGAATAGTTGATAATCTCTGAGTGTCTGAAGTACGATTTTGAGATGGTCTGCATGATCACGCTCACTGCAGGAATATAATAGAATATCATCTATGAAGACTATGAAAAACATGTCTAAGTACTACTTGAACACATGATTCATTGGGTCTATGAAAGTTGCTGGGGCATTAGTAAGACCAAAGGACATAACCAGAAACTCAAAGTGACCATACCGTATACGAAAATCTACTTTTAGAATGTCACATTCTCTGAATCTGAGCTGATGATAGCCGGATCTAAGGTCTATCTTAGAGAAATAATTGGCACCCTGAAATTTGTCAAATAAGTCATCGATTCTGGGAACAGGATACTTGTTCTTGACTGTGACTTTATTGAGTTAACGGTAATCAATACACATTCTGAGTGAACCATATTTCTTGGGCATGAATAAAATTGGTCAACCCCATGGGGACACGCTGTGCCTGATGAATCCCTTATCTAAGAGATCTTTCAATTGCTCTTTCAATTCCCTGAGTTCTTCTGGTGCCATTTCGTATGGCGGAATAGATATAGGCTTAGTATCTAGAAGAATATTAATGCCGAAGTCTATTTCCCTTTCAGCAGGAATTCCTAGAAGATCTTTGGGATAGACATCTGAATATTCTTTCACTAGTAGGACTGATTCTAGACTAGGAGTTTCAGAACTAGTATCCTTAACTCAAACAAGATGACATACATATCCTTTACATATCATTTTCTATTCCCGAAGGTAGGAAATAAGTTGACCTCTAAAAGTAGAAACACTACCCTTCCACTCTAGGATGAGTTCGTTCAAAAAATATAACTGAACTATTCTGTTTTTGTAGTCGACTATGGCATAGCACGAATGAAGCCAATCTATTTTGAGAATGACATCAAAATTAGTCATCTCTAATTTGACTAAGTATGCTAAAGTGACTTTCTAAAATATCATAATTGGGCAGTTCCTGTATACCCGCCGAGCTATGATGGTTTTACCCACTGGGGTAGAAACTAAAAAGGGCTCTGCTAGAATTTTGGGACTAACTCCAAAATGAACTACTATAGGGAGTAACAAAAGACAAAGAAGCTCCTGGATCTAGCAAAGCGTAAACATGGATATTAGAGATCTATAACGTACCAGTAAACACATCAGGAGAATTTTTCTAATCTTGCCGGGACTGGAGAGCATAAAGTCTGTTTGGGCGTTGCCCACTAGTGGCGGTAGAGGTGGCACCCTGCTAGTTTTGAGGACTGGACTGAGCTGAGGAAGGTTCTGCTGACCCTGATAACCTGACTGGGACAATCTCTGAACCTGTGTCCTGGCGTCCACATACAAAACAGACATCGCTACCAGCTATGTAAACACCCTTGTAGTTCTTACCATAAGTCTGACAAAGAGGATTAGTTCGGGCATTACTGACACTGCCCTGAGACTTTGAGCCTCACGCCCTATCTCTATTACCATCCCTGAACATTAAAGCTGGAGTACTAGCTGAAGAAGGAGATAGAACTGATGACTTAGGATGAAACTGAGAATGGTTTTCTCCTTCTGATTTGGGCTGAGAAAAGTTGAAACTATCTATCCTTGCTCTCTTATTCTGCTTCTCCCTCGTCTTAATATTTTTCTCCTCTATCTTTTGAGCATGAGTCATAAGCATGGCTAGAGTCATGTCACTATTCAATATCACCGACCTACACTCGTTGACCACACTATCATTACCCCAGAAACAAACTTACTATTCTTAGCCCTGCGGTCTTCAACCATATGAGGGGTATATCTGGCTAATTAAATAAACTTAAGAGAATACTCTTTCACCGTTATGTTTCCTTGCCTGAGGTTGATGAATTCTAACACCTTAGCTTTTCTCAGCTTTAGGGGAAAGAACCTCTCTACGGATACAGTAACAAACTCTACCCACTCAATAGGCCCTACATCATCTGGCCTTTCTAACTTCCACTACTTGTAACATGTGTGAGCAACATCATGCAATTGATATGCAGCTAGCTTAGCACTCTCAATAGCTGACACCCCCATAACGTCAGAAACTTTCTAAACCTAATCAATAAATTTCTGAGGGGCCTCATCTTACTTAGACCTGAGAAAGGATAAAGGATTCATTCGGGTGAAGTCCCAAATCCTGGATGCAGCTGAATTGGCCATTAGGTTGGCTGGAATAATAGCTGGTCATTCATTTTGAGCAACAACTAACTAAGAAAGAGTAGTGAATGTAGCTCTAAACTCTGCATGAGAAACAAGTTTTCCCAAAGGTACTTTGGGCTGAGGGGCTGACTGATTCCTATTTCTTCTTTTTAGAGGCATGTTTTGGAGAATAAAGAGAGAAACAGATTAGACTAAGAGATTGAATTGAGACAATTCTCATTAGCACGATATGAATACTAAAAGAAGGAAAACTATTTCTAGAACATCTTATAGCCTCCTTCACATAATGTGGCGCGTAACACACCTATGTACAAAAATCTACTAGATGCGGCTTTGACTTCCTAGGATACTATTGCACCTTAGGCTCCAATACCAAGTTTGTAATACCCCAAATCTGGTACCCGAAATGCTACACAATTCTTATGACCCCGAAGGACCACAAACTAACCCATGACTTATGTTTGTACCTGTATACTACATAATATGTTGTATAATGTAGAAACATGAACTAAAAGGCCATAAGGTTCAACACTGAGATATAATATCTGATAACAATATAACACCTGGGTATGAAATACCCAAAATAACTAAAATAAACTGTCTAAAAATATTGTAGTCTGAAAAGCCTCTAAATCATGACTGAACTGTCTGAATACGGAGTTGATGGGACATGTGCCCAACTAACTCCAACTAATAAATAAATTAAAGAGGTAATAAGGTAATGATCATGTCCTCAAAAGATGAGGACTCACTGCTAGGTCTGACAGCTAAGACTAGAATCTACTGATGCTATGAAACTTGTGTCTCTGAACCTATGGTATAAGACACCATAGTGCAAATATGTCAGTGCTTTGAATGTACTGGTATGCATGTGAGGTAGGCTGAATTCATGGGGTTTATTTAAATGAACAATACTGACGAACTGACTAATATGAATGTGAGAATGTATGCATAAGTACATAGTAACTATAACTAGATCGTAATAACATGAATTTACTGATAACTAACATGATTGGTAAGTGAGTTCTGATGACTGATATAACTGATAACATGAGTGACTGTATTTGACAGTCTTGAGTTTGATGGAACTAGCTGAGTTCCATACTATTCTGAGTTGACTGTATCTGACAGTCCTGAATTCTATAGCTAACACAATGGGAAGTATGTATCAAATCGACATGCCGCAAATAATGCATTATAGCTGAGTTGGGTCTAATATGTAACCCCAATTAGAAGAGTGTCAATACCACATCACCGATAAGGACAAGCTGTGAGTGACCCTCATCTGACACTATTCTAGAAAGAGAATGGTGGGGCCCTTATCTAACAGTGCTTATCCACCTCATCAACCCTCATATGATAGTGTTGATGTCTCAACCTATGCTGCCTACATAGTTTTTGAACGCAAGGATGACTTCTAACAATCACACCCTCATCTGACAGTTTATGTTCCCATCCTTGGGTTCACTCGGTGTTAATTTCTACTCAAATTTGAATAGCAATTGTACATGAATTAATGAACCAAACTGGACTGAGTTAACTAAGTTTTGTTGACTGACAGAATATTACTGAGATTTCTGTATTACTCAGCTTTCTGAGATTACTGGGATTTCAAAGTTTTACTGAGTTTTCTTGAGTTACATGACTAAATAAATTCTACTGAACATGGCTTGACTGAGGATATCATGAAAACATGACACTAGCTCTAGGTACATAGCTAAATTATTGGGAACAAGTATCCTCAGAACTCGATGGAAAGAAACTGACAAAGCATGACTTTCTTGAATACATGACCAATATCACAATCCAAAATTCATTTATTAAGGCATTTCATCAGACATATGATATTCATAAACTTGTACATATATGAGGATTGCATAGTATCATACTAGTTGGGCACTTCTCCTTCAGATAGGCATTTAATCAAACACATGGTAAGCATAATATATTTACACAACATTATACAACAAACAAACATCATGATTCAACTTTAATTTCATCATCCAAGGATTTAATCATAGGTTCACATAAATCTATGCCTATACCAATCAATTCCACATAAAATTGATCACCCAACATTGATTAGAATTCAATTGGTCATTATTAACATGAACAAAAGCCAACCCAACATGAAATTCATAATGAAATCCATACACTGGGCTTCATGGATGAAAGAAGTCCATGAATGAACACTATGCATAAATGAAAGTGAGTTTCTTAATGTTCTTGAACTTGAAGAATTTGAATCTCTTAGTTCTTAAAGAAGATTTGGATTTTGTTGCTTAAGGATTGCTCTTAGGGAGAAAACCATAATTTTAATGTTGAGGAAGAATAATGAATTTAGGAGCCTTGGTCAGATATTACTAGGTATATAATAGGGTGGTAAATCACCATAAAGCTCCTTTAAAAATGACTTAAAATGACTTAACACAACCTGCGATGGCTTAAATGATGATCCATCGCTAGATCGACTATCCATTATTTCGACCGTCGTAGGTGGACCAGGATAGGGACTCACTACCTAAGTAGCGATGGCTTGGGTAATAGTCCATTGCAAGTTCAAGGGTCCATCAACCTGTCCATCATACCTTATCTAGAAGGTTGTCTCACTCCCTTGGCTGCAATGGTCCATCACTAGATCGACGGTCCATCAACCTGGCCACCGCACCTGGGCGATTCTGACAGCTCTCGGTAAAACGTCCTTAACTTTTCACTACAATATCAAATTTAGTCTAAATTGGTATCGTTGGAAAGGTAATTCAATTTCCCATGTGTTAAAAAGTGGATTCATCTATCAAAGAAAGCTTCTAACATTCTTGGGATAATTTAAGTCGAGGAAAAAATTATGGGGTATTACAAAGATAGACTTTCCTAAAATACTCATTTCTTCTCCTTTATATGTGTGGTACTTTCACACCAATGAATGATACTCTACTTAAACGTAGCTTTCAGACATCCTAAGACACTTTAAACATGATGCTCTGGTACTAGGTTTATCACTAGTCAAGTTTACTCCCTGGATTTAACATAATGCTTAAAGCCACAATTGACCCTAAGCTAACCCATGGTTTGGTAGAGTAATAAAAATACTAGAATAACTGAATCGATAGTCCAAAAACTAAATGAATACAAGAATAATTATTGAAAATTAATATAATCTTTAAAATCACTAAAATAAATAATATGTCTGACATAAACCATAAAAACTTAAGCAGCTATTGTTTGTCTGTCTGAAAGCCTCTACTAAACCATGAGTTGCTAGGATAGGTCTCCAGCTAACTAAATATACACAAGATAGAGACATTTATTCTAGACTCAAAATAAATTCATATTCTGTTTTGAACTAAGAATCATGGGAGTCTAAGAAACTAAATTACTGACCTTTTGAAAACCTAAATGGCAATGGCATGAAAATAATTCTCAACATAACTCAACATCTCTTAGCACATAAATAGTAACTAAATATGATATGAAACCACAAAATGTATCTCTTTATTGTTGAAGTTCCTTGCCGAAAAATAGACTTAATTTATATAGATTTCTTATGTGATCCATTTTTTTTGATAAACAAAAGAAACCTCAAGCCAAACTTGTTAGGGTTGGCTATATATATTCTTTTTATTAATTATTTTCTTTGAATCTAATGTAAAATTCAGCATCTCATAGAGACATACTAAATTTTCATTCTTAAAATATTCTAAACAGATAAGTACTAGGTACTAATTTATGATTTTGAAAATTTACTTCATTTCATGGAAGTTAAAGAATTTCATATCCTACCCTTCAAAAAAGACATTTTTTTCTTGTTTGTTAAGATATTCATTATAAATATCACAACCAAAGATTCAAATATAAAAAGTATTCACCACTCAAATAGGAATTTAAGGATGTAAATTAGAGTTATTTCCATAAAGATTTCAATGTATAACGCCCCAAATCTGGTACTTCTAACGCTATACGGTGCTCATGACCCCGAAGGACCACAAGCTAACTCATGACTGATATATGTAACTGAGCACTGAATAATATAATTTAAATATGCAGAACGTAAGCTATAAGGCCATAAGTTTCAAAAATGAACTAATACTGAATATAAAACAATATTTGAAATAAGGTATCACAATACCCAAAACTAAAGTAAACTGTCTGAAATAAACTGTAGTTTGAAAGCCTTTAAACTATCTGAATAAGGAGTTGATAAGGCATGTCCCCAACTAACTCCCACTACTGAAATAAACTAAGTGATGAAATAATAAAGTAATGATCACGTCCTCGAAGGATGTGACTCACTACTGACTCTGCCTGCCTGAACTAGAATGCTACTGATGCTCTGGAGCTTGTGCTTCTAAACCTATAGTATAAAACACTATAGTGCAAATGTGTCAGTACAATTGAATATACTGGTATGCAAGTGAGGTAGGCTGAATGCAATGCTTCATATGCATGAACAATATTAACTAACTGAATAACATAAATGCGAGAGTACATGCATAAATACGTAACTATAACCGAGACCATACTTACACTGGTACAGGGTTTTGAGTACTGATTTAGTGGCATCTAATTTTACTAATACTGATGACTGAGTCTACTAAATACACAGAGACTGATGTTATATTACTGATAAAGGAAAGACTATTTTTGATAGTTCTGATTATGAAGTACTGGTCTGATTGACTATATCTGACAGTCTTGAAACTAAATACTGATAACATGGGTTTCGTATAATTAATATACTATTAACTAAGTTTGTGATAGCATGATTACCGAGTCTGAGTACTGATAATATGAGTAACTTTATACGACAGTCCTGATACTAATAGATCTAGCTGAGTTCCATACTGTACTAAGTTGACTATATCTAACAGTCCTAAATTCTGTAGAACTATCTAAGTTCTATTTTTGAGACTGAGACTGAGACTGTGGGAAGTATTCATATATCCGACACGCCCCTAATTAGCTATTATAGTCGAGTTAGGGTCAAATCTGTAACCCTAATTGGAAGGGTATCAATACCGCACCACTGGTAAGGAAAATCTGTGAGCAAACCTCATATAACAGGTAACTCTAGTGAAAACAGTGGGAACCCTCGTATAATAGGTTAAGCCACCTCATCTACCCTTATATGAAAGGCTATGATGTCTCAACCTACGCTGGCTACGTAGTTCAGGAATGCAAAGATTGCTTCTAAGGATCACACTTTCATATAACAGGTGAGTCCCCATCCTTGGGTCCACTCAGTGTTAATTCCTATTCCCATCTGAATAGACACTGAACATGATTAACTGAACTAGAATAAACTGAGTTCATTAGAATCCATGGACTGCCGAAATGTTATTGAGATCTGATAACTGTTTGAGATTTCTGAGATTACTGGATTACTGAGATGTACTAGAATTTCTGAGATTTCTTGACTGATACTGAATTCACTGAGTTTTCCTGAGTCACATGACCAACTGAGTTCTAAGGATGATGGCTTGAGTATCATAAAAACATAATACTGGCTCTAGCCACACAGCTAAATTATTGGGTACAAGTACCCGCAGGACTCGATAACTTGAAATAGACAAGACATGGCACTTCTTGAACACATGACCAATATCAATAATTCATAATACATTAATTTGGGGATTTCATGAAGCACATGGTTATCATAGTCTTGTACATGCATGGAATTGTATATAAACAGGTCATACTTTCATCAAGCTAATCTCATGGATATTCCCCCAGCCATTCATAATGCACGCAATATCATGGAAGTCATTCTTTGTCATAGGGTAAAGCATGCATTAATCACGTGGGTCATAATTAAGCTATAATTCATACTTTCTATTCTCTTAGGCATTTTATCAAACACTTAGGATGCATGACTTAGGGCATAGGCATGACTATCAAATTAATATCACAAAAATCTATATTTCAACTCAATTTCACATGTTTCAGACCACATACTAGCATAGGTTCAAGAAAAACACATAAAGATTCCAACTTGGGAATCATACAATCATAATCACATGAACATAATTAACCCACAACAAAATATTCACAATACAAAATTTAAAACTTGATTATTGGGCTTCATGGATGAAAGGAATCCATGAATGAACACTTTGCATAACTTAGTTCTTGATTCTATGAAGATTGGTGGAAAAACTATTAAATTTGAGTATTGAATTTGAATCCCCAATTGAAAACCCTAGAGTGGTCTAGAGAGAAACTTGAGAGAAACACTATATTTTTGGGTGAAATATGGTTGAATCACATGTTATTGGGTTTATATAGCGGTGAGAAATTAACCCTTTTAACCCTTGGACATGTATTTTAATTCTTGTGAAAATTTCTTGATTTTCATCCTTGGCATAATGCGCCATTATCGCGTCGTCATTGGAATAGATAATTGGGAATCTGCATGGTGGCGCGATGTGGGGCTATCACGTTTCCACCTTGTTTGCGACCTGGAAGTTTGACGCGATGTGCCATTATCGTGGAGCAGCATTAGAAATTGACAATTGTCATTTAAGCTGGCTCCGCAATACGCTAATGGCTCTGGTGATACACTGACTCACTTAAAAGGCTTTTACTCTTCGCCCGGGTGTTGGATTTAGGATAATTTGGTATCGATGGAAAGCTTATTCAATTTTCCATGTGATAAAAAGTAAAAATCTTGAAAATACCACATGTATAATTGTGGATTTATATTTAAAACAAGTCTTTGACATCTTTGGGATGAATTTAAGATGGGTAAAATTATGGCGTATTACATAAAGAATAGTAGGACATGAATTCTGGAAGGTAACTAAATCCCTTTAATTCGAAAGTAATCTTGCTACAACATTAAAGCTCATGCATGTCTGTAGGGAGATTACTATGTTTAGGGTCATAAAATAGGGTAATTTTAACCTAAGAAGGTTGAAAAATTTTTGGGGTATGTTTTGGGTTGAAACAGGACGCCGTGGACTGAAATAAAAGGACGTGCATCTTGCACAAAGACCTCAGCATTGTGCCCCATATCATGCAGCATCTACCAATTGGCCATTAGTTAGCTTTTGCTTTGGGAGGTGTAGTGTATATGCCACCTCTGCATATTGAGAGGTATAGTGTACAACCATCTCCTACATTTTACGGGAGTGCGATGTACCTATCACTCCTAAAATATGTAGTTTTTCTATTTTTCATTTTAAAAGTAAGGGTAAGTTCTTTCTTTCACACCTAAATTTTTTCGAATTCACTCATAATTATTCCAAACATACAACCCTCCTCTATCCCTAAGTTCAATATCACAAAAAAGTGATTTCTTAATTCCTAAGCTCAAAGGATCCAAGAATTAACTTTCTCTAAGAATTCTACAAATTTAGGTTGGTGGAATTTCATCAATGGGTTCTTTTCATCCATTGAGACCATAAGTGAACTCAATTCCTAATTAGAGCTAGGGTTTCATGAAAAATATGAGCTTTGGTGTATTTTAGTTTCTCATCAAGAATAATTCATGAATGCATACCTCTCTTGAAAATTTAGTGTTTTTTATGGAATTACCATTGTGAACCCTTATTTTATTTGTCAATTCTTGGTTGTGGAATTGTTTTTATATAATTTCATGTCCTATTCATATCATAGAAATTTTCATGAGTAGTTGTAATATTCATGCATGATAGGCTATGAACACCTGATGACTTAGTTTCTCATGCATTAATAATTGAACGTTCATTTCTTCAGTAGATATGTTTTTAGGATGCCTTCAGATTCAGTCTTAGAATTTAGTATATATGAACTTATTATTAAATAGTATAAATTCAACTGGGAATAGGACGTAGCACCAAGTGAATGTAGAAATGAAGGATCATCTGTCAGTTAGGCTGATAACTTTAGTAACAGTCCCCAAGTTCCAGAACTATGGTGCCACCACAGGTTTCAAAGGGTCATCCGTCACACCGTTCATGGCATCTTATTCCCTTTTTTGAACATTTGTCTAGTGAATCCATATCAGTTAGTGTTTGTACCCCTAACAAGATAAAGAACACCCTTTTAGCTGGGGTTTTAGGTTGGGCCTTCTTTAACTTAGATGGGGTATATCGATTAATAGTATCTACCACAGTTTTTTCTTAACTATAGTATGACCTGGTATTTAGTTTATTCTGCATACTACTATTCAGTTGCATATTTAGTTACTTGGTCATTGCATTTTCATGCTTAGTTTATCTTTTCATGACTAGCATATTGATTTTCATATAACATAGGCATATCTCACATACTTTTTAAAACTATATTGTATCATAATATAGGTTTGGACATTCAGCATCCAGCTCATGATTAGCATAATCCCCAATATCTTTACAGTAAAGTTGGTGAGTCCTCAATATTTGAGGACTTGTTTTCGTATCTTAATTTCATTATTTTTTTAGTTTTAGATAGTTGGAATTAGTTTTGGGCTTGTTCTAACAACTCATTCTTAGTAGATGCTTTTAGACATATATTCTAGTTTTTACAATGTTATGGTTTAGCTAGATATTTTTTGTATTAAATCAGTATTGGATTTCATTCAACTACGATTATATTATGCATACTTTCAGCTTTCCCTTAGTATTATTCAGTTTGTAATAGTATATTTAGTGTCACACCGAGCCATGGACTTGTTAGGGGTCATTTGTGACTCTAAGAACCATGTCAGAACTAGAGAGTAGTCTCGGATTAAGACAAACTTGGTATCAAAGCATAAGGTTTAAAATGTCCTAGGTTTTCTGAATTCCACGTTAAGTAGAGTTTTATTCATTAGTGTGGAGCATGTCACACTTATGAATGAGAGGATATGAAATATTTTAGGAAGAGTTTCACCTCTTTTATGTTAATATTATGCTATAGAGTGCAAAATTTATTTAATATCATTTTATTTATGCTATACGCATTTACAAAAAATGCCTCCTAGAAAATTTTATGGAAGGAGAAATGGAAAAGGAAACAGGAGTGAAAACTAGCAAGCACCACCAACTCTAATAGATCAATTGAATGAACAAATCTCATATGTTGAGTTTAGGGAAGTTTTTCAAATGTCAGTTCATGCCATGAATACTCAAGTTAACCAACAAGTTGTTCATAGATCAACTCTAGTGGTTTTGTAACAACGGCCAAGATTTGATATTTCATTCAGATAAATCCAGTCGAGTTCCATGGTTTGAAGGCCGAGGAAGATCTATAGGATTTCCTTGTTGACATCTAGAAAGCCACTTATATCACTGGTATTACCAAGTTGAGAATACAAATTTTGCCACTTACTAGTTATAATGTATGGCACATACTTGGTGTAAGAAGTTTGAGGAAGATAGGGGTGTGGATGCATGTCTAATAGATTTGGACGAGTTCATAGCTGCTTTTTTGGACAGATTCTTCCTACTTGTATTAAAGAAATCCATGGTTCAGGATTTTAGAAATGTGAAATAGGGTGACATGACTATGAAGGAGTATTTTCTTAAGCTTACTTAGCTTTCAAAGTATGCTCTAGGAATAAAAGCCAATTCTATAGCTTGTATGAGTAAGATTGTATTGGGTGTCTCTGGGGATATGGTTAAAGTGCCACGGCCTAATTTACAAGTAATAATGGAACCTACTTTATCTTGGTAGTAGGTAAGCCAAACCATAGGTTAATACAATAAGCAATGGGCTAATTTGGTGTGAAAATTGCCTAAAAGCCAAAAATCAACAATTAAAGACATAATAACAATAAGACAGCAATGATAGTCCCCAATATAGATAAGAAATCAACAACATCCCATGACGTAGTAGTGTCGGTGTAAGCGCTACAATATAGGAATATAAGTACTGAAATAGTCAAATACAATTTGCTTCAGATAATTAATGGCTAGACATAAATAGTACAAAAATAAATGGGCAACTCCAACTCCGAGAGCTCACCCTATCTCCGAACTCATCATGATCGTCACATTAACGACGGCTACTAGTACTCTGATCTGCATGAAAAAGGTACAAAAGTATAGTCTGTGTATCAAAACCATAGGTACTCGACAAGCATCATCAATAAACTAAGACAAATTATGATATAAATACGATAAAGATGCAAGATAAATAAGTTACGTCTAGGTACAAGGGCAAACTTAGAAATGAGCTCTAGGCTGTAAATAAATAACTGGAACAAATATAATATGAAAGAAAGCATAATTAATACAACAAGACTGGACCACACAAAGCAGTAAGTATTGAAAAGTAAACAACCCAACACGGGCCCTCATAATCTCGGAGGATATAATCAAAGGAAAGTAAATAACTGATGTTTCATTAATTTGTCGAATATAAAACCATAACTATGACTCTATCAACACTGTATCATACCATAAATAAATTCTAAATAGAAAACTAGAACAAAAACTTGTATCATCATCATCATTACCATCATTTGTCAGACTTGAATCAAAACTCATGTCATCAATATCATCATCAATTGTCGGACTTGAAACGGACCTCAATATCAATAACCATTGGGCTTTGCCAAAAATTAGCATCAACTCCTAAATACCAAACTAACATAATCATTAAGTATCTAATCTCCTCAAGGTACCAAAATAAGAATTTTAAAGGAGTATACCAAGTGTATATAAGCTTACAAGATCTAACATGAATCTTGTCCTAACATGGGCCCACTTCTAATCATCGAAATCTGTTCTGAGAAAGATTCTAACCCAGACTAGGTTAAGGTAGCTAAATTCATTTTTAAATGTTGCACAAGCCATGATTAGCCCTAAGACAGAAATTCTACCTAAAACATGTGCAACTAAGTCAATTATGCCTAAATTATGATTTCATGAAAGCCTAAGCAGTCCAAATAAACCTAATAATGAAAATCATACCTCCAATACCTAAAACATATCCCATACCTCGCATATTATTATTATTATTATACTATGAATTATATCAATCTATGAGGAAAGTAAACCTGGCCTACCTGGATGCCAAAGAAAAGCCCGAACAACCTGCTAAACAGACAATTTCCATTTTCTAGAAGCTTTCACAAGGTGACATGCTATCATATGCACAATATTCACATCCAAACAAGAACAATGATACTGATATAACATTATTGTTCTTGGGATCAAAAATTACATAAAAATTCCATGTAGGGCCCACTTGTGGGATCATACTTTCAAATTGTCTACACATCCGTCTATGCTCTAGGAACATTTACCCTTAAACATGGGTGAATTTCGAGCTCAAATAGTGCTACAATCAACCCACTAATATTTTAAGAACTTTGGAAAGAGATAGATTTAATCATGAAATTGATGGAACCTTACCTAGAATTCGAAGAAGAATTAGTTCAAAAATGCTCTAAAATCTCTCACCAATGATTCTCCAAAGTTTTCACATTATTTAGGGTTCTATACTCTTTAAAACGGGTGAAAAATAAGGGAAATCAGTCTAAGTGAGGAATTTATAGCATTCTCAGGTGTCCAGGTATCACATAAGCAAACACTGGGCCACTTGAGCGGTTAGCACTTAAGCGACCTAGTGTCGCTGTAGCGACATCTTCTTTCTTCCAACATACCACTTAAGCAGTCTATTTATCGCTTAAGAAGCCATCTCTTAAGCGGCAAGGACACCGCTTAAATGAACCCCTAGTAAGCCAGCCTGGCCGCATAAGCAGTTGGCTGGGAACTTTAGCGATCCTCTATTGAAGCAACCAAAAAGGGAACTTAATCGGTGCACCAGTTGAGTACAACAGTTGAAAGCTTAAAATTATTTTGAGTTTCCACCAAACCCTTGGGATTCATTCGGAATCCAGTATACACAAATGAACTATTCTACCTTATCAAATTTAATGTTTCAGAATCAATGGGATAATTAAAGTTTCCAACTGAGTTTGTTTTGATGAAAAGTGGGTGCCATACCCATGTGTCATTTTTCATAACTTTCAGCCAATAGCCCAAAATGAGCCTGATAGCCTCGGGACCTGGACCAAGGGTCTAACTAGCCTAAAATAGATGTTTCAAAATCTTTGGAACTGTCAAAATTGATGTACGAGGTCATTTGACTATAGTTTTTTCCCAGTAGCCAATTTGAACCAGCTAAGTCTTCAAAATAGGGAATTGGTTTTAAAAATTAAACAAACTGACTGATGACCAACTGTCAGCTATAGCAATTCATTAGTTACTTGGGGCAGCTAAAGGAAAGTTCTAAATGGCAAAAATGAGCGGAAATACAAAAAATGACCTAGGGAGTTATTACAATATCCACTACTGAAAGAAACTTCATCCATGGAAGTAAAGGAATAGGATGTACCTAAAGCCTCGAACATGTGAGGATACTAGGTTCATATCTCACTCTCGATCTCCCAAGTATTCCCTTGTATTGGTTGGTGCCTCTATTGAACATTAACTTATGAAATCTCTCTAGTTCCCAACTGTTTAACATCACTTGCTAATATGAGCACGGGCTCCTCCATAAAGTTCAACCACTCATCCAACTAGACTAAGTCCCATCTAAGAACATGAGATTGATAAAAAATATATCGACACAACATGGAAACATGAAAAACATGATGGACATTAGCTAAATCTTGGGTTAAGGCTAACTTATAAGTCACCTCACCAACCATATGAAGAATCTCAAAGAGTTCAATATATCTAGGGTTAAGCTTGTCTTTCCTTTTGGCCCTTATCACACCCTTCATAAGAAATACATTGAGAAATATCCAATCACCAACTCCAAATCTCAAGTCATGAAGTCTATGATTTGTGTAAGCCTTTTGGCTACTCTAAGTTGTCGTCAACTTATCTCGAATAACCCTGACCCTATGACTCCTAAGCAAGTCAATACCTTAGGGTCTAATCTCAGAGGTCTCAAACCACCCAACTAGAGAACGATATTACCTAACGTATAAAGCCTTTAAAGTTACCATCTTAATACTCGAATGATAGCTATTATTAAACACAAACTCGTCCAAAGCTAAGTCTTGCTCCTATTAACCTCTAAAGTCAATAACACAGGCTCGGAGCATATCCTTGAAAACCTAAATAGTATGCTATGACTGGTCATCGGTTTGAGGATTGAAAGCTTTACTAAGATCCACATGAGTCCCCAACGTCTCCTGAAAAGCTCTTCAAAAGCTAAAAGTGAACATTATACCCCAATCTGAATTAACAGATAAAGGTTTACAAAATCTAGGCCCACCATGAAACTAAAGTATCTCACAAATATAGTTATGGACCAATATCTTAGAACTAAAGGATATCTGAATAGGAATGAAATATGTTGAATTAGTCAACCGATCCATAATGACCCATATACTATCAAAACCATGGCAGGTACAAACAAAATCGCTAAAAAAGTCCATGGTAGTCTAATACCACTTATACTCGGGAATAGGCAACCTTTGAACCAAGCCGCTAGGTCTCTAATGCTTAGCATTCACCTGCTGACAATATAGGCAACAAGCTACAAACTCTGCCATATCTCTCTTCATAACACTACAAAAATAATGTTGCCTTAAATCTCTACACATCTTTTTTGTACCCAGGTAATAGAATATCTAAAGATGTGAGCCTCATGCAAAATTAACTGAATCGAATCATCAACCCTTTGAAAAAAAATATGACTGTCAAATCTTAAAACACCCCTGGAATCTATTGAAGCCCTCTAGGAATCACCATTTAACACTTAATCATGGATGATGTAAAGTTTTATATCTTCAAACTGATAACTTCAAATATGCTCAAATATTAAAAACCTTACCCCAACACTATAAAGAATCCTCCTAGGGCTTGAAATATCAAGTCACACCAATAAGTTGGCTAAGTATTGGACGTCCCATGCCAACGGACACTAAGAAACTGAGATATAAGAGAAACTACCCAGACTTATTGCCTTCCATTTCAAGGCTTCCACCACCATATTTTCCTTGCATAGATAGTACAAACTAGAGATTTCATAGTCCTTTAAAAACTCCATACAACTATACTACCTAGAATTAAGCTTTATTTAGGTCATAAGATGTTGAAAAAAATGATAATCCATGAAAATCTCACAATAAACCCAATAAAAATAATGTCTCTAAAACATAAAAGCAAAAACCACCGCCGCCAACTCCAAATCATATTTGGAGTTGTTACACTCATGCAACCTCAACTCATATATGCATATACAATAACTGGACCCTGTTGCATCAATATGCAATTCAAAACAACACCAAAAGTATCAAAATATATGGTGAATCCCCCACCTCAATACGAAGAGACAAGATGGGAGATGAAGTAAGAAATCCATTGAGCATTCCAAAGCTCAACTCACACTCTTTGGACCATAAAAAAAACCTTCTTTCGATTGAATCGGGTCATCGGCACTGCAATAGTAGCAAAACCCTTAAAAAAGCATTTGCACTAATCGGCCAAACTAATAAAACTACGAACATCAGATAAAGATGTAGGCTTGGACCAATAATAAATAATCTCAGTCTTTACTAAGTCTACAATAATCCTATTCTTAGACACCATATTCCTAAGGAATGTCACAGGCTCAAGACAAAACTCACACTTAGAGAATTCAGCAAAAAACATATGATCTCTTAAAGACTGATGCACAATTCTCAAATATTGTAAATGTTTCTCTCTATTCCTTTAATGCACAAGGATGTTGTCGATGAACCCAACCAGAAAGAAATCCAAATAAGGACTAAACACGTGATTTATCAAATCCATAAAAGTGACTGAGGCATTAGTCAACCTAAAACATATCACTAGGAACTCATACTGACCATATCGGATCCTAAAGATTATCTTCAGGATATCCTTAGCCCGAATCCTCAACTGATGGTTACCAATCCTCAAGTCAATAATAGATAACACCATTGTACCCTAAATATGGTGAAAAAATCATTAATATAAGGCACAAGATACTAGTTCTTCACCATGACCTTATTAAGCTGTCTATAATTAATACATATATACATAGAACAATCCTTCTTCTTTATAAACAATATAGGATCTACCAAAGAAGATGCACTAAGTCTAATGATACTCTTCCTAAGAAGGTCTTAAATAGAGAAGTTAGCTCCTTAAGCTCTACATGAGGCATATGGTAAGGTACCATAGAAATAGGTTGGGTACCTAACTCAAGATCAATAACAAACTCAATATAATGCTGAGTAGAAAGACCAGGTAAATTGGTAGGGAAAACATCATGAAACTTATGAACGATAGGAACAGAGTCAAGGGACCAACTCTTTTTGCTAATATCACAAATATAAATAAGGTAAGACTCGTAACCTCTTAAAATAAGTCTCTTAGACCATATATAAGAAATAATACCAATCGCCTCAAAACTAATAACCTTTTACCACCCAATTAGAGGTATGCCAAGCATGGATAAGGTAACAATCTTTGCAAAACAATACAAGACTGCATGATAGTGGAAGAACAAATCCATGCCCAAAATCATATCAAAATTAATTATATCTAATATAATAAGGTCAGCCTATGTATCAAAATCTCGAATAGTCAAAACATATGATCTATAAAACTAAACCACTATTATAGAATTAGTTATGGGAGTAGATACACACAATAGTATAGTTAATGAATCCCTAGACAACTCTAACCTTGGGGAATAATAAGCAAACACATAAGAATCAGTGGATCCCAAATCAACTATTGCAAAAGCCGATAGATAATACACCAGGATCGTACTTATAATAACAGCATCCAAAGATTCAGCCTTGGGTCTAGTAGGTATGGAATACAACTGACCACACCTTCTACCTTACTAGGATTCTAACCAATCTCCTATCCTACATACTTAAGATCCTCCATGAGCACCCTATAATCACCCTTATGACCATGAACACCACCTCTAGCTGGGTGATATACCACCCTAATAAGAGGAATACTCTGAGCTGAAGGAACCATCACCCTATAACTCGGGCACTCTATCGAGACCATAACCATAATATACCCTAGGCATTATACTAAAAAGAAAAGATTTTATTAACCCATAATAACCACCATGACTAGAATAAACAAAAGATGAACCCCTCAACGATAGGCACTACCCTAACATGGATAATTATTATGACTAGACTGACCTCCATCAATTATGAAGTGCGGCCTAAATGGTTCTATTAGACTAACCATGATACTGATATGACTAATGAAGAGGGTACCTACCTTGAGAGAACCACTACCTCTGAACCTTAATACACTATGGCTTTTGTTGAAACCACCCTTGTACTGCAGCTTCTTATTGATTCCCTCTTGTGCTTCTCAATATATCTCCTTCATATCCTGAACATGATTAAAAGACTCAAAAAATATATACCCACAACAACTAAAATCTATGTATACATGCAAAGATGAAGTCTCAATTGACAAATAAAGTAATGAACCCTTTCATACTTAGTAGTCAAAATACAAGTAGCATTCTTAGCCAACTCATAAAGTTGACCCTCATACTCCACAACAATAATGGAGCCCTACTCCAACCATAAGAATTAATCCATCAGACAATCCCTAAGAATGCGAAGCATATACTTCTCTAAGAAGATCTTGGAGAAGGTGTCCATGTCAACAAGGAAGATCCAATTGGCTTGGAATCAAAGTGATCTATCTTCCAATGTTGTGCTTCTAATTCCAATTGAAAAGTAGTGTAATCTATTCCATGAGCCACAACTAGGCCCAAACCATAGAGCTTATCCCCACAAGAAATTAAGAACTAATAAGAATCCTCGTCAAATGCACCAGAAAACATAGGTAGAGCCAATCTCAAGATCTACCCAATATCTTCAGCTCCTTATTAGATATATTAGGCTTGGAAACTACTATTTGAACAACCACCAGTGCAAGAGCTACCTCAACCCTGAGAGCTATAGCTACAGTCTATGCCCTTGCCTTAGTTTCACTCTTATCCATAGACTATTTACCATCAAATAGTGACCTACCAACCAATACCAAAAGATGAACCAATGCCTCATTAATCATAGAAGAAAAAATAAACCTTAATGTATCCTAGGCTAGTCACTGGCCCATCATTGGTTGAGGCAGAAGAATCTCTAGCTTGGGAGTAATAATAGGGTCTGGGGAAGTCCTCCTATCCTAATCCCTAGTTAGGGAAACATTTATAGTCTATCCATAATTCCTAGGTCATCCCCGAACAACAACAAGATTATTCTAGCTTGATCTTGAGATCTTTGACTTGTGTATCAATAACACGTGTCCTGGCCATCAATATAATAGTGAAATTAAGGGAATTACTTTGAAACCAACTTAGTATCTTAGCATGCAATGACTGAAAGAAGTGAATAGCTCTTTAAATTGTCCTACACCCTACCAAAGATAAGAAACGGACGTTATCATTCTGAATTGCATGACTCTACTAGACACATGCTTTTGTTCCAATAATACTGATGAACTTAGGCTCTGATACCAATTTTCATGACCTAATTTATGAGTCATGATGGCACCTTGTTTATCCCACTATTAGGAAAGCCAAATCATACTTCAAAGCTATAAGTAATGAACTAATTTGGTGAAAAATGTCCTAGAAGCTAGGAATCAACAATTAAGGACTTATAATGACAATAAAATAGTAATGATAGTCCAAAATATTGATAAAACATCAAAAACTATCCCACAACCTAGTAGTGTTTGTACAAGAGTTACTATAAAGAAACATACGTACTGAAATAGTCAAATTCAATTTGTCTCAGATAATGAAAAACTAGACATAGATAATTGTATGAAAAAGGGGAAACTTTGACTCTAAGATCTCACCCTATCTCTAAGCTCAACTCAACACGATGGTCATATCAGTAGTGACTACTAGTACTTAGATCTACAATAAAAAGATACTGAAGTATAGTATAAGTACCAAAACCAAGGGAACTCAGTAGGCATCATCGACTAAGTGAGCTAAGTCAAGGTAAAAGTAAAACAATGAAATGTGCTCCAACACTGTAAATAAATATTGGAACAGATGCAATATGAAATAAAGCATAATTAATACTGCAAGACTGTCCCTATAAATTAGTAAGTATGGAAAAGTAAATAGCCCAATGCAGTCCCCCATACATCCAAAGACTATAATAAAAAGAAAGTAAATAACCAAAGTTCCATAAATTTATCAGGTATCAAACCATAACCAGGAATCAGTCCATGCAGTATCATACCATAAACAAATTCTTAATTTTGGACTCAAATTAGAACTCATATCATCATCATCATTATCATTATATGTCGTACTTGAACTAAAACTTATATTATTTATATCATCTTTAATTACTAGACTTGAATTGAAAGTCAATAGCAATAAACACCGGGTTATTCCTAATATTAGAACCAACTTCCAAATACTAAACTAACATAATTATTTAGTATCTAATGTTCTCAAGGTCCTAAAATATGATTTTAAAGGTGTATAACAAGAGTATTAAAGTTTACAAGAGCTAACATAAATCTTGGCGCAAAGTAGGTCAAAGCGGCACACCTTTAACTCTAAAAATTCATTCTAAAGAACATTCTACCCCGAACTAGAACAACATATCTAAATTCACTTATATACGTTACACAAGAAACAATTAGACCTAAGAAAGCAGTTTTACCTAAATCATGATCAATTAAGTCAGTTATGCCTAAATTATGATTTCAAGATAGCCTAAATAGTCCAAATAATCTTAATAATGTCAATCATACCTCTAATACCTAAATACCATCCTATACCAAACATAATATCATAATTGTACTATAAAGTTAATCTATGATAAAGGTAAACCTACCCTACCTAGATGCCTAAAAAAATCCCAGAGAATCAGCTAAATCAATAATATCCCTTTTCAAGAAGCTTTTACGATGTGCCACACAAAATCACAATCTATTCTTCAAATGAGAACAATGATACCCATATTGAACTATTGTTCTTTGAGTCCAAAAATACGTAGAAGTCCATGTGAGGCCTACTTTTGGAATTGCATTTTTGAAACCAACAACACGTCCTTGTAATATCAAGAAATATTTCTCCTTAAAAATTGGTGAATTGTGGCTCAAATGGTAATACAATAAACCCACTAATATTTTAGAGATTCTAAAAAAAAAAATAAGGATTTAATCATGAAATTGATGGAAGCTTACTAGAATTGGGAGAAGAAATGTGTAATTAAGTTTAGAAATGCTCCAAAATCACCCACGAATGATTCTCCCAAATTTTCATACCTTTTAGGGTTCTATACACATGAAAATGGGTGCAAAAATAAGATAAATTGGGCTAAGTAGGAAATTTATTACATTCCCAATTGTCGCTTAAGAAGACACTAGGCCGCTTAAGAGGTCACTACTTAAGCTACCTAGTGTCTTTTTAGTGATATATGTTGCCTTCCAACATAGCTCTTAAGTGGTCCCTTTACTGCTTAAGCAGTAAGGGCATCGCTTAAGAGAACCCCTTCTGGACCAACCTAACCACTTAAGTGATTGGGTGGCACTTTTATTATCCTCTGCTTAAGTAGCTTAAAAGGGCACTTAAGTAGTGCACCAGCTAAGTGCACCAAATAAAAGCATAAAATTATTGCAAGTTTTCACCAACCCCTTGGGATTCATTTAGAATCTTGTATAGTCAAATGAACTATACGACCTTATTAAATTTGATTATTTAGACACAATGGTCAGGTCAAATATTCCATCTAAGGTCATTTTAATGAAAAAAGGTCCCACGCTTATGTGCCATTTTTCTTAACCTTTGCCTAATAGCCCAAAATGAGCCTAGAAGCCTCAAGAGTCGGAACAAGGGTCTGCCTATCCTAAAATCAATATCTTAGAGTTGTTGGAACTGTTAGAACTATCATACGAGGTTGTTTGACTAAATATTTTGCCAGGTTTCTAATTTGAACCAACAAAGACTTCTAAACAGAGAATTGGCTCTAATAACTAAATGATCTTCCCAGTAATTAAACAGTCAGCTCTAGTAAGTCATAAATAACTTAAGACAACTATAGAAAACCTCTAAAGGGAAAAAATAAGTGGAAATATAGAAAATAATACATTAGTCAAGGAGATGGACATCTCTAGGTTGATGATTTCATGCCCAATAGATTGAGGAGGAAAAAATCAAGGAGAAGGAAATGGAAATAATAAGGCTACAGTTAGTAGATTTAACTTTTTATTGTTGAGGTCCGATGGTGTAATCATTCTCAGTTCAATCAAAAGTCTTCAACTCCAACCCCATTCTCTACTAGTGCACTAGTGCCTAAGTTTATACAGGAGTATTGGGATAGGTGTAAGACCCCATAAAGTCTGAGCCCATTTCAGTCCTATATAGTATGTTAAAAGGGGATCTCAAACTTAAAAAGATTTAGCTAAGTGTTAAGCTTAGTCTCATTTTGGTCTCTATAGTTTGATGGTCTTATTATCGATCTTTTCAGTCTTAGGATGTCAATTTCTAAGTTGATTCATGATCAGGGTTATCACTATATCATCTTGCGTGACTTTTGGACTTTTTGAACATCGTTTGAGGAATGTTTAGATGAAAAAAATAGTGATCCAATGTGATTAGACGACGTCTCATTGGTCATCGCATCATCATCATCGATGTGGTGTGTTAGCCATTGTGTTGGGCTCATCGATATGGCGCGTCAAATGTAGCATTATTGGGCGTATTATGTTTATTAAATTATGGGTTTGTGGGGGAAAATGAGTCATTTTCCTCTTACATTACCTCACCAAAAAATGAAATTAAGCCTTCCAAAAGGCCAATTCATTTCTCTTTTCACAAATTCCCTTAAGAACAAAATCCTAGATTCATCAAATTCAAGTCCAAGCCTAAATAAATCACCAACAACTCTCACAAATTCTAGTACTAAGGTATGTTAGATGTTCATCCTTGGGTTCCTTCCACTCTTGGAGTTCAAGAATCCTTTTTAAAGCAAAATTTATGTTTTGTATTTTATAAATTGAAATTGTGTTCATTTATGTGTGGTTGTTGGGTTTCAAACTAAGAAATATATAAGTTTCTTAGAAATAAAATAGTATGTATGTGGATTGATGTATTCTCTTATGTCAAACCCTATAATTGTAAGTTGAATATAGTAGTAATGATATTCATATGTTGTTCATTCTCATGTATAAGAATTGTGCTCCCCAAGTGTTTGAAAAAATATCTATGTGAACGAATTGTGCATGGTGATCTATTTGTTATGCTTTTAAAGTGGTGATATGGTCCTATTGTCAATGCTATCAAGACCTGGGGTATTTAATACCCGTAATTAGTTGTTTAGTTAGTTCCAATCATAATAGAATAATCCATATAGTATCTTGAACAGTAGAATACGGTCAGTTAACAGATTCAGTATGAGTTCAGTCAAGTTTAGTACTATCTAGTGATCAGTGTCGATTCAATTATCAGTAGGATTCAATACTAAGTGAACCCAGGGATGGCAGCATTCCTGTCAGTTAGGGTTTGACCCTTAGTATAAATCCTTTAGTTATAGAACTTTGTAGCCATCATAGGTTGAGATATCTTCCTTGTAGACAAGGGTTGACATATCTCGCATGAGCTTTCCTACCAGTTAAGGGTTGACAAATGTCTTCCTACTATTTTGGTTTGACTAATAGCCATTGTCAGTACCCGTGGCATGGTACTAGCATCCTTCAAACTAAGTTACAGGTTGGACCCCAATTAGCTTATTTGGGGTATGTCAGTTAGATGATACCTCCCACAGTTTCAGTTTTAGTACTCAGTTCAAGATTTTGTTCAGTCTTGCTTGACCATAGTATATAGTTTACCTGTTATTTAGCTATTAAATTTCAGTAACTCAGTTTACAAGCTACTTTAGTAGTTGCTTTATGTGTGGTCATGCTTTCTCAGTCTTTATAGTTTTCATGCACTTACACTCAATATCACATGTTATACATTCATACAGCTAATACTCATGAACATGAACCTATATATATCATCCTAACCTCATTTACCATACCAGTACATTCAAAAGTACTAACCGCATACTCGTTTCTTGTGCTAGATGTCTTATATCATAGATTCAAATGATCAGATTTCTGATCCTCCTTATATTTCTAGTGCAGCAGTAGCAGTAGCAACCATGTTGTGTCCTCTTCCTTCGAGGGCAAGTTATCTTATATTTAGTTATGTTAGTAGTTTAGATTTTAGTCATTTGGAGTTAGTTGGGGGATTGTCCCATCAACTCCACCGTCAGACAGTTTGAGGCTTTCAAACTATGATAGATAGTTGTCATTATTCTGTTGTGATTATCAAACATTTTATCACTATGGATAGTTTATTTTCAAACATTTTAAACCATTATTTAGTATTGTTTTCAACTGTTAAAATCGTATGGTATTTTTGTTGAAATTCCATATATGTGGTTTATTAGTTTTATTCATTGCTCATAGCAGGTACCAGCTAATGGGTTAGCTTATGGTCTTATGGGATCATAAGCACCGTGTAGCATCTGAGGTGTACTCTCGGGGAATTACAAACTTGGTATTAGAGCCTTATGCATGGGTGTGTAGCGTGCCACATTATGGACAAGAAGCTACGTGACATTTTAAGAGATGTTTCCCTTCTTTCAATATTTATGTCTTGCGAAAAAGTATGATCTCTAACAAAATTTTCCTCCTAAATCATCTGTCCTTCTGTGTTCAAAAAATGCCTCCCAGAAAGAACAATGGAAGAAGAAACGGGAATTAGCCTGCACCTCTGCCTGTTTAGAAAGATCCCCTAAATGGGCTTGTCTGCCACACCAAATTCAAATTTTTTTTAACTACCATAGCTCGCTCAGTATCGTCTCAGCACAATTAGAGGGCTACTATCCCATCTAATCCAGTGGCTAATTCAGCTGCAGCTAGGAATTAGGACTTCACCCAAATGAATCCTTCTACATTTAGTAAGTAATAGAATTTATGAGTTTCACATCTAGTGAGAGTGTAGATTTAGCTACTTACTAGTTACAAGATGTATCTTACACCTGGTATAAATAGTGGAAGCAGGATAGAGATATTGCGGCATGGCCTGTAGAGTGGGAGGAGTTTGCTACAACCTTTTAGATAGATTCTTCCCCTTTTAGTTAAGGGAAGATAAGGTGCAAGAGTTTATAAATTTTAAATAGGGTAACATGAATATGAAGGAGTATTCACTTAGGCTTACTCAGTTGGCCAGGTATGCTCCTAATGTGGTGTCTGATAACAAGTCTAGAATGAGTAAGTTTGTTTTTAGTGTAGCTGATAGTGTAGTCAAGGAGTGTAGTAGTGCTACGTTTATTAAGGAGATGGACTTGTCTATGATCATGGTTCATGCTCATCATATTGAGGAGAAGAAGGTTAAGGAGAAAGAAAGAGAGAGTAAGAGTGCTAGGACAGGTAGTTTTGATTTTACTTAGCTAAGGTCAGGGGGTGGTATTCATTCAAATTTTAGTTAAAAGATTTTAGTCCCAGCTCCATCTTCAGCTAGTGCACTAGTACCAAAGTTAGGAACAACAATCGGGATGCAGATCCCGGCTCCAAGACCCAAGGTAGTGAGAACAATGGTCGTACCAATCCATTTTAAGGAGAATGTAGTAGAAATCATAAGGGTTTGTGTAGATCAGGCATTGATGTGTGTTTTGGATATAGAGAGTAAGGCCATAGATTTAGATAATATCCTAAGGATGGTCCATGGAGTCAGCACAGCCATCCTTTAATTTCATCCGATCTCCCGACTCAGCAAGGCACCACGTCCAATGTAACCTGTGGACAGCATTAGAATAGACTTAATGTACTCTAGCCCCAACATGATAAGGGAGTTCTCTTAATATAGTTATGGGTATGTTACAAGTCTTTCATCTTCATGTTTATGCTTTGTTAGATCTCGGGGCTTCACTTTCTTTTGTAAACCCCTATATAGCTGTCAATTTTATAGTCAGTCCATCCCCAGATGTATAATAATAGCTTTAAGCTAAGGGGAAAATGATAGCAAAATTAACCAAGTTAGGCCCTCAAATTCTAGTAGTGATACTAGTGTATTGTAGAACATCAATGTAGGAGAAAAAGGAAGCTTCCCGACCCATCCTTATCTCAGTGCAAGGTTTTTCAGTCATCACGATATCTACTCATGACTTATATGTCAGCTCCATCATCATAACTCATATTCATGCACTTTTTATAGAATCAGGTATGATTCTAGTACTTAGTATAAGGAGTTCCAGTTTGCTCAGTAGTACGATTTATGTTCCATCAAATCATTAACTCCAAACCTAGGTCATGCAGCTCATGCCTCATGTACTCATGCCCTATATTATGTTTAATTCCAGATACTCCTGCTATACTCTTAATGATCAGGGAAATTCAGTCTGTGTCATGTATGCCCTCAGTTTATATCTCCATGAGGAATCCATAAAGTTGATGCTCTATTCCCTGAGCCTTAATTATTTGTCCAAGTTATGTATACTATTCTTTCTTGTTTTATGTCCTCATGTTCTAACCTTTCAGCGACCTTACCTTATGTCAATATAGAGATGATGAATATTTGTTTAGATAGGAGAGAGTAAGTATTTCATATTACAAGGAATTGTTGTATGCTTTTGGGTCTATGATTATAAGTGTGAAGAAAGATCCAGGATAAGTTTTCATATATGTCATGGTTGGTTTAAATTTGGTGTATGTGATTTCCTTAAGAATAGTGCATGGAAGTTGTTAATGATAGAGGTTTGGTGGATATGAGAAAGATGCTCTTATGATTGTTATTTATAAGTGCATAGATAGGCTTGAACGTCATGTTTTATAAATGTAGATGAATGCATTGTGTATCAGTGAATGTCTAGTAAGGGTTGAATGTAGTGGTTGAGGTGGTAATAAGAATTGTTCATGAGATAAGAAGTTGTTAACACAAAGAGCATAGTGAATTCATGATTTAGACTAATATTACAGTGTTATGTGTTCACTTTGTAGATTCAGGTAGTATTGAACCTAGTGATAAAATTCAGTTCAGTTCAGACTTTAGTAGGTAGAGTTATTAGTGCCCTTGTGAAAATTTTCAGTAGCCTCAAGGGGAGTGTAGTTTTTAAGTGGAATGTATAGTTGAGTATAATCTTTCAGCATAATTTAGTCTGTATAGCCAGCAATGAGTTTAACACAAGTTCCTATGGTTTCACATATTTTCTATTCAAGAGGTAATCTATTCACGGCCATGCAAGTTGTAAATTCAGCTCAGTTCATACATCATGCATCAGTTCTGGATTCTAGGTATTCAGTCATGATTCAATCTATAAATGTCCCATGAATCCTCTTAGTTATTCCTTAGTATTTCAACCAAGTCAGTATCATTCAGGGGATAAGCTATCCCAAGGGGGAGATATTGTAATACCCCGAGTATTCATGTCCTAAACCATTGATCTTTCTTTGTAAAATAAGATCCATCTAGAAGTAATGGTTACTAATAATTTGACTCTCTTGTCCTATACCATCCTTATAAACATTCTCATGTCATTGCATATATTAAAGAAAATAGTTCAGTTCATGATAATCAGTTCAGTTCATGTATCATGTTTCTGACTCAGTTATCCAAGTCATGTTCCAAGTCATTCATGTTCAGAATGTAACCTCAGTACCTCTAAGCTTAATCAGTCTCATTCGAGGATGAATGTTCCCAAGGGGGAGATATTGTAAGACCCTATAAAGTCCTAGTCCATTTTAGAACTATATAGCATGGTAAAAGGGGTCCCAAACTTAGAAAAATTCAGCTAAGTGTTAAGGCTTAGTCTCATTTTAGCCTCTATACTTCAAAAGTCTTATTATCGATCTTTTCGGCCTTAAGATGTCAATTTCAAAGTTGATTCATGATGAGAGTTATCTATATGTGGCGCGTCGACTGTAGCGTAAGAAATCGATAATAAGTTGAGTGTAAGAAATTGCATCATCATCATCAACGCAGTGCGTCGGCTATCACTTTATGCTCATCGATGTGGCACGTCAGCTGTAGCATAACTAGGTGCATTTTGTTTATTAAATTATGGGTTTGTACGGGAAAATAAGTCATTTTTCTCTTACCTTACCTTACCATAAAATGAAATTAAGCGTTCCAGAAGGCAATTCATTCCTCTTTTCACAAATCCCCTCAAGAACAAAACCCTAGGTTCATCAAGTTCAAGTCCAAGCTTCAAGAAATCACCAACAGCTCTCACAAATTCTCGTACTAAGGTATGTTAGATATTCAACCTTGGGTTACTTCAACTCTTGGAGTTCAATAATCCTTTTTAAAACTTAATTTTTGTTTCATATGTTATAAATTGAAATTGTGTTCATGTATGTTTTGTTGTTGGGTTTTAAACTAAGAAATATGTAAGTTCCCAATAAATAAACTAGTATATATATGTATTGGTGTAATCTCTCATGTTAAATCCTTCGATTGCAAGTTGAATGTGGTAGTCATGATATTCATATGTTGTTCATTCTCATGTATAAGAATTGTGCTCCCTAAGTGTTTGACAAAATGTCTATGTGAATGAATTGTGCATGGTAGTCTATTTGTTATGGTTTTAAAGTGGTGATATGGTCCCATTGTGAATGCTATCCAGTCCTAGGGGTATTGAATACCCAAAATTAGCTATTTACTTAGTTCCAGTCACAATAGAATGATCCCTGTAGTGTCCTGAACAGTAGCATTCGGTTAGTTAACAAAATCAGTGTGAGTTCAATCAAACTTAGTACAGTCTAGTGATCAGTGTCTGTTCAGTTAGGAGTAGGATTCAGCATCGAGCGAGCCCAGGATAGGGTAATTCCCTCCAGTTAGGGTTTGACCCTTAGTTGCAATCCTTGAGTTACAAAACTACGTAGCTAGCATAGGTTAAGATATCTTCCTGCCAAACAAGGGTTGACGCATCTCACATGAGCTTTCCTTCCAGTTAAGGGTTGACAAAATATCTTCCTTTCAGTTAGGGTTAACTTACAGTAATTGTTAGTATCCATGACACGGTACTTGCACCATTCCATGACACGGTACTAGCACCTACTTACGGAAAACACATTTCTGAGGTCAACCAAAAGTTCATACACCATCAAGGAGTCATAACCCTTAAGAAATAGGTGGAAAGTAATCTTATTTGGTGTTAAAATCAAGTCGTCAAGCTATTTGGGGTTTCGGTCAAAATTTCAAGAAATACAAGCATGGATTCGAAGGATTCTTAGCTTAAATCCAAAGATATCGCATTAAAAGATGTTAATAAATTTCCTAAGTCACCCGCAAAACTCAAGTTTGAGTCATCTTACCCTTCTAGGGCTTTTAGGTCTCAAAGATGAAGAGAAAATGGCCAAATCGGGACTTGGGGCCGATTGATAGCCCCTTCATTCATGAAGATGCTGAGATCTCAATCAAATAGACCACAATCTCCATGACGCGATATCCATAGCCTTGCCACAATCGCCATGGTACCAGTACCAGTAAAGTCAAAACTTTTTTTGACCCTCAGAACTCATTCGAACTTTGATTTTTTTAAATGAACTATGTAACCCCACTAAATTTAACATTCCGAACATATTGGTTAAGTCAGATTTTCCATCCAAGGTCATTTAAACCAGTTGTATGTCTCACACTTATATCTTTTAATTTTCTCACTTCCCGGCTAATATGTCAAAATAAGCTTGGGTGTATTGTAACTCGAACCAACAGTACACCTGGCCTAATATTGATATTCCAGATCTGCTGGCATAGTCAGAATTTGTATCTGAGATAGTCTTGCTGAATTTTTCACCAGATGGCCATTTGGAACCACCAAAGATTTATAAATAAAGAATTGGTTCTAAAAATCTAACGAACGGCCCAGTAACCGAACTATCAATCCTAGGAAGTCATAAATGACTTGGGCAGTTATGGAGAAGCCCTAAAAGCAAAGATAAGCAGAAATACAAAAAATAATATCAGAAGGGTCATTACAATATCCACTTCAAAAAGGACTTTCATACCCTAAGTCAACGAATAGGAGAAATCTCAAAGGCTTAAAAGGATGTGGTACTAGGCCTATATACTTTGACAATAATTTCCCAAATAACCTCTATATAGAGAGAACCCTTCCAAGGGATTTTACCACATGTATCCCTTTTTCAACTAGCACCCTCACTTTACTTCTAAACAACCAAAACTCTACTTCAACCACTAACTAGCCTCCAAATGAACTGAAAAGGATAATACACGCAAATCTAAACCACAACACATTGATACCATCTCTATACTAACCCAAATCAACAAGGGCTCATCCAGGACAAAAAAAACCTAACTCTTGAGTCATTCCACTGAGTCTAAAAATCTAACATTTCTTTACCATTTTCACCTGCTACCCACTTTAAACCAGGAGGAAAATCACTTGAGCCTCATCTGTGCAATCTTATCATAGAGAACTCACAGAATTGAAGTTGATCCACTGAAAGTCCACTCGACAAGCACGAGAAAAATCCCATAAGATGCTGTTCTGGCATACAAATGAAGATAATAAAGGGGTGAAATCAATGTCGATGCTATAACCAGTCTAGATTGTTATCAAATTAAAATCTATAAGATCAAGATGAAACTACTCATCACTAACCATTCCTCTCCAGGATGTCCGATTAATAGAGAATGGAACCATACTGAATCTAACTTAAGTATATTACTCTCACTAAGTATACCATCCAAAATTATCAAAGAAGACTAAAATCTCTAGGTCAAAGCTGAAAGAACAAATATCGAGCTCATGGGCTATCATCTGACACTTAGAAACTATAATCTATACAAAGTCGATAAGACCAAATAGGTAACTATAGAGTAGGATCAGCCAGCCTATTAATGAAATCCAAACAAAGACAAATCTAAAAATGAAGGTTGCACTCAGCTATACCACTCTAAGCTAAAGTCTCAGCACTAAGGCTGAACCGCTCGATCGTAACTACCCAAACTAAACTTGAAGATGGGTAGGCATTACTACTCCAAATCTATTATAACTTCAAGATTTCCATCCCAAGGCATCAAATCCAAATTCTACCAATAAATCCAAATCAAGGACCAATACTCACATAGACTATATAAAAATACACTAGCTGAAAATACAAAAAGTCCAATCTAGTAAGGGTAAGAACTCTAGAAACTTAGAGAAATACAAGTTTAGCCAGAACTAATCCACCCAATACTCCATCTCGGCAAAGAATGAACATAGGCACATATATTAAGGAAAAACACTGCACCAAGCCTCATTACACTGAACACACTCTGAAATAGGGATTTCCTAAATCCACCAACTTGAGGAAATGATCACTTGATCCATCCATGGATCATATCATCAAAGAAGAAGATGCCAACTTAAGAAGCAATCATAGAAAGGGTCCCCTGCCTCTGTCTCCCTAACTTCACAAAAGGCAAGAATTACATCATGGTTAGAAAAAAATAGATACATCCACACTTATAACAAAAGCAAAACATCACAAGGACATGAATCTAACAATGTAAGAGATAAATGCAGGGCATCTCGATATCTATATCAAACCGCTATCGGACAAGGATATAGCCACGAATAAAGAACAGGACTCAAACTGGTCAATCTCGCAAATGAACTAAATAGGAAGAGACAACCAATACAAAAGCTTTTGCAACCCAGGAGATAAGTCTAAGAATCCTAAACTAAAAATAAGCAGTATAACTAAATTGCCAAGTCTAGAGTAATATAGAACCACGGAAGGTTAACTTACCTTTGATATCATAATACATCCCCAAATCAATGTAACACAGCTAACCAACAAGGAAAACAATCAACCTCGAGTGTTATGGAAAAAAATCATCAAATTAGGCCATATCTATACAAGACACTGAATAAAAATTGCAAGGAATTAAATTTTAAATAGATAACACTAGTCTAAAAGGCTACCAACAAGGATATATTACATCAAGTTATAATAACAAAAAGTATCAATAACCTTAAGTAGTAATAGAAATAGTAAGGCAATATCAACATCAATATAATGAATAGGTGGTACCAAAATGAATTATCAATGTCATGTACCACTCAAGGGCCACAATAATGCAAAAGTGCCAAGATAAATAGGACTCGAACCCAAATGCTACACCCATAGAGAAAAAATATCAATATAGATCAACTTCATCCACTAATAAAAGAAATAAACCATGGTGTAGTCACATAATAATGAATTTAATAACAAGGAACACAATAACCAATGTGAACTCATTAAGGCATATAATCATCAATGTGTAAAAAAACCCCAATAAACATATAAAAAAGCAAAAGAAAAAATAAAAGTACATCTATTATGGTGAAACCCATAATCCCATGCCTGACAGGCATATAGAGAATAAATTTGAATGAGTCCATACTCGAACCGACCGACTAAGTCATCAACTAAGATGCTAAGCACACTATCTCTAACTAAAGGTATGACAATATCATAAGGATAAACTAAATGGGTTGAACTACTAGAAATCCAATGTCGAGGACACTCTGTAGACCAATAAATGATCCCTCTAAAGTAGTACATACTCTCAAAGCTCAAATCCTAGAGAGCAACAAACACTAATGCCTAAATGGCTGGTCAACTGACATGGAGAACAATCTTTATTATACTGGCTATCTTTTCATAAATCATAGCCGGTCTCAGGAATTCTAGGTTGGCAGGTAATACATGATAACTCTTTTCGATCACTAACTCATATTCAGGGCACTCTTTGGACCCAAGTTTCATCTTGCCACAACCAAAACAAACTCTTGGATAAAATAACAACAACATTATCTTGATAGCATGGCCTCTCGCTGCTACCTCCTTAAATCTTAATCCATTCTCTCTCTACTGCCCTCACATAATCCATAATTTAAGAGAAAAAACCCTCTACTATCAAGTGCTCCAATGCCAAACAAATTGGCAATGCTATCCCACTACATATCCATGTACTAATGTCCTGTTCGAAAGGATATAATATAGGAATAAGTCTGGCCCATATGAGATACTCAATCTCATACTCAGAAACTGGAAAAAAAAAGCCCTAATAAACGCCAATAAACCCAAGTCTAGTATAAGAACTACTCAATGAATCAAATGTCTCCCATGACTATAAGGGATCTATAATAGACTCAAGATCGTCAATGCTGAAACTCAAAGGGATAAAGTAATACGAGCTCAATCGAAGCCTAAGTTTGCCCCAAATCCTTTAGGTTGACACTAAATATCTTTGATATCCATCTCTGACTCTCTAGTCTGACGTTATACTGAAATAATAGAAACGTGTGTCAAAGTCTCATTTGCATATATCAACAATGTCATATCGTCCTTCAAGGATAGAATAGAGTCAAAGAATATGTTTGAGGTTCATTGCAATGTAGACACATGCTAAGAAGTAAAGAAGTGAATTTCCTAAAATATCCCTATAGCCTCTTAAAGATAGGTTACGAATGTCTTTGCAATGATCCTCAAGACTCAACTAACACTTTTCTCTTGTAGTAAGACAATAGTGAATCCTAGGCTCTAAAACTAATTTTTCATGACCTAATTTCTTAGATCATGATAGACTACCAATTATATAAAGAAAAGAATTGTTGAATAAATAAAATAAAGAATAAAATAAATAATATAATCCCAAAACTTGGTGGTATCAGTACAAGAGATGTTAAAAATACAAGAGTATGAAGTGAATTTCAACTTATAATGATATAACTTTTCTCTAAATACTACATAGAGAGTGGTCTAATATATATTAGAGAGACAAGTAATACTGTGAACGTCAGAAGCTCAGTCTAGGTTTCTAACCATGGCTACTCTACATGATTCATAGATCAATGGTGATAACCCGTACTATATCTAAAGGCAGCAAAAGTGTAGCATGAGTACTAAAATAATGGGTACTCAGTAGAAATCATCGTCGATTGAGCTAAGTCATGATATACAAATGATAAAATGCAAGATAATCATAACTAAGTCAAGGTAAAGAATCAAACCTGAATCATCTCCATCATCAATGTATATAATAAGTAATCAAAGTGAAATAATAGTAAAACATAAGGCATCAACACATGCAAATATCTCTGTACAAAACAAGTAATAAATATTGGAATAGCAATACAACATAAGGCACCCAAACACATGGTAATATTGATATACATAATAGTTGGACAATTCAAAATAATAATGTATCATAAAAGCGTCACTATAAGTAATAACATGTATAAAATTGCCTCCCATAAAACAATTGGTACATAAAGTAAAGAACTCATCATAGTATCCTATATCACTGGATAGTACACTCAAGAGAAATGTAAAGAAATCAATTCAATAATATACACGACTCTATCATTGATCAACCATTATTCCACACTTACCTATAATCGGTTTATTTACCAACATTCCATAATTATAATCAGTCGGATGTTCACCAAGCTTCCTCAATTATCATTAACATTCATAATTGAAAAATGCATGACAACATAATCATAACTATATCAATACCATTATTTATACAACTTCATCCTCGATACACACTAATAGTTCTTTATTAGTTACCAATGATTATTTACTAATCAATTACTCACTAGTCATCTTATACCTTCTAATTGTTATTTATATACTATTCAACACATAATCACTATTCATGGGTCAACAGCAACTAGTCATTTTTTTACCAAATAATCAATAACTAACATATAGCCAATATTTATTAATAAGCCATATTTATTAACTAACCGATATTTATTTGTAGCCATTAAACTAACTAATCACCATAGATCCAATAACCACTAATTACCTATTATTCACTATTTAATTTAAGGACTAAACATTATTAAGTAACTAGCATCACTAATCCAAAAATCCTTATTTTGCAACTAGTCATCATCATTGATTAAATCATTATTATCAACTAATCATCATTGTTATAAGTCTTTATTTACGCTAAACATCATTATAGCTTAATTATCATAATTACTAGTAGTCAATACCATTAGTTCTCATTATTACTAACGTTCAACTATCTATCAGTCATTATTAACATCTTAATTAATATTCACCATTAATTATTTTTTCAACCTTAAATCAATAGCTATACAACTTTATATCTTGAACACTAGCAAATAATGGTCGATATCTCTAGTATAAATGTTATACCCAAATACACATGAGCATAAATCATATATAGTTTCCATACATAGGGCTATCCGAACTCAAACTTATATATCTACTCAAAGAAGTATCAATATCATACTCTAGTCTTGTCGGGTATCTTCATATCATTATAGTATCCTCCATACTTGATGGATATCATCAAATAATCATAATATCCTTTGGCCATACCAGGTATCATCATATAATCATAATATCCTTCGGTCTTGCCGGGTATTATCAAATAATCATAATATCCTTCAGTCGTACTGGGTATCATCATAATATCCTCGAGCCTTTCCGGATATCATCATATCATAATAATATCTTTTGTCCGCACTAGGTATCATCATAATAATCTCCAGCTTTTCTGGGTATCATAATATCCTCAGACTAAACCAGTATCATCATATCATCATAATATCCTCTGGCCTTTCCGGCTATTATCATATCATCATAGTATTATCTATCTTTGTCGGGCATAATCATATCATTATAGTATCATCTGGTCTTACCGAGCATCATTATTATATCCATATTAATATCAGTAATAAAGAGTAAGCCCCAGGATGGCTAAAGTAAATTACAAGACCCACGAGGGTTAAAGTAAATAACAAGACCTACAGGGTTGAAGTAAAGAATAATCCCTACGAGGGATAATGTAAATAAATATAAAAGTATAAGCAATAAGAGCATATCTCTATATTTATCCATTTATCATCAATGTTACATTATCATTGAGTGTGTGTATATATATATGTAACAAGAATGTTATAAGTGATAAGTCAATAATCTAGTCCATTAGACCATGAGCATGACCATAAGAATTATCATGAACCCATAAGTAACATATTCATTGGCCCACCATTAGGGTGAAGAAAGTTTATCACTTACTTGAGCGGTATAAAATCCATGGGATAATCAATAGCTTAGTAATAGCTTAGTCAATATAGTAATTTATGTCCTAAGCCATTTTATAGTCAAGGGATCATTAAAGAAGGTGTTTATTGGCCCAATCAATAGCCAAGCAACAGCCTAAAAAATAGTGAGAGTAATAGCCACATCCGTGGTTTAATGAATAGCATGATCATAGGCTTCTTTAGTAGCATACATAATAGCTCATTATGGCATCATCAATACATGTACTATTAAAGTTCCTTAATATTTCCTCAAAGTTCTTTTTTTAGTCATTTAATAAGCATCAATGGGTCTCACTGGGACTACCTCAATTGAAACACCCCGAACTTTAGCCCTTAAAAATTTCCTTAGCCTTGAGCTTACTAACTTGGTTCGACTTGACCCTATGAGTTATAGGGTATCTTGATGGGTTATGTGACCTAGTCATAAGGTGTCCATTGAATGTTATTGAGTTTCTATCCTGGGTATGACTGGGGGACATGAGTCATGAAGTCTCTTAATCATAACCAAATCATGTAAGTTAGTGGCTTGATTATTCTTTCTATTCGAGCAGCTCACTATAATCCATAAGGACTCATTATGATTTGTAATAATCAAATTATTTGATACCTAGTGTTCACCCTATTTGGTTCTACTCTAGTTACGAGTAGGACCCTACGGGTCATAGGGTTATGTTACAAGTAGGTTGGTTGAGTCATAAAGATAATAATTTGGGGGGTCCTGTAGGATGTCCTAGTTATAAATTATGGTGATGAGTCATAAGGTGATGTTACGATTTGATGGATTACTCGTAATCAATGATGATGCTTTTCCAGCTTTTAAGTTGGGGGGAACTTTAAACATTTCCTACTAAAAATCCTTTTAACCCCACGTCCATAAAATACTTTTAGGGCCTTCATTCCCCAATTTAATGGATTAAACACACTCTTTACTCTCTCTAAATCCTCTCAAGAAATTCAAGCTAGGGTTTCACCAATTTGGTCGTCTAAGGGCTCAAGGGTCGATTCCTCTCCGTAAAGCTTTATAAGTCAGGGATGTGACTCTCCTATCATTGTTAATTTTGTAAAAGCATTTGATTTAAAGTATTGATTATGAGTTATTGGCATGGGTTTATGTAAAAAAGGTTGAGGTTTTTGAATGTTCATTGTTGAATAATGCTTTCTCATGGTTTAATTATGATTTTTCATGCTTTTATTTTTGGTTTTACACATATCGGTGCATGAGAATGGTGAAAGGTAGGTGCATGGAAATTTCATACACATATGGGTGCATGCAAATCTGATGCTTTGATTATGGGTTTTGCACAACTGGTGAAGCATTCAGATTTAAACCTCCATTAAGTGCAAGCAAATGAGACCTAAGTCTTCAAAGGTTCATCACAAAAATCATTCCTAAATTAATAGGAGAAACTCCAAAAAAGGATTGTTTCTTAGTAACTGAAGCTTGGAAGCACTCAAATTTTTTAGGTCAGAATTACATTTTAAGTGTCCTACAAGATTATATGTACAGTGTGTATAGAAAGATAAAGAAATCGGGAATTTTTTAGATAATAAGTACAAAATAAAGAATGTCATAGTGAAAAAATTCATTGTTGCAAAATTTCTAAACTTCCTGATGGTGAACAGTAATGTTGTAGTTACCTAAGTCTAAGAATTACAAATCATAATCCACAATCTCTTTGGAAAAGGGAGAATTTCATTTAATACCTTTGTTAAATAATTTAAGGATATCCTAAATACCTAACCTTAGTTGTAGATTTGGTATTGAATGATGCTTTGCAAGTGGCTACAATAATCGAGAAGTTACTACCTTTGTGAAAGGACATCAAAAACTGCTTAAAGCATAAGCTTAAGGTGATACCTATTTAATATCTCTAATAAACACTAAACTTATACCTTAAATAAAGTGCAAGGTGGATGTTGTCAATATATACCCAACAACAATCGGGGTCGAATCCTCAAGGAGTTTAAACTAGATTTCAAAGCTTATGTGTCTTTAGATTGTACTATGAGTTAACACGTAATGAAATATTTAAATAAAACATGAAAATAAATTGGGGGGATTTGATTTGAAACTTTGTTGAAAAAAATAGTAAAATAACACTTACAGGAGATTGAATAATTTTATAGGTAAATGATGTGGAGAGGAACCTTGGGTTATGCTATCCTAGGTGCTGTACATGCATGGTAATCGAGAGTCAGTCCAAGTTTTAGCTAAGGGTTTTAGGTAGGTTAGATTTAAGGTCTTAGTGTTAACCTTTCTATAAAACACTAAATTTCACTCATGGATTCTTTCAAACACCTTATGAGTGTGACAAGTTTACCAATCCATTACCTCAAACTAGCATCCTTATTTCTAAGATGATGCTTATGAGAATAGCTAATTCAACTAACACCCTTATTTCTAAAATGATGCTAGGAATTAAGCTAATTCAAGTTGTTGTTCACAAATATCCCTCACCCACATCCCTCTTTCAACGATGGTTTAGGGTCCTTAGAAAATTGAGGTTTTTACTCAGAATTCTTAATTCAAACATGGGACAAAAGAAAAACCCAAAAGAATTAACTATTTATTTGGACTAACAATCAACAGCCATACATTATCCACCACCTAATCAAGCATAAACTCAAGATATAAATTTATCTACTCATATAATTAAAGAGGATAAATATACCCAAATCACCATGCAATTCATTCATCATAAGCCAAATAAATATAAATTAAAGATTCATTTTCAAGCTATAATAAAAATTGCTCATGGAATACAACTAACAATTATTTTTCTCACTCAAAATATGGAAAATTAGCTAAAACATGCAGAAAATGTTGAGAGATTTTCCTTTTTAATCTTGGTATTTTGAAAAGTGAAATTCTAGATCTACCCCTCAAATTTCCCGGCTAGTCATGATTGCTGTTTCTTGGTCGCGGTCGCGACTCCTGCAATTGCAATGATCATTTGTGAATGTTACTCTCAGGCTTATTGTATGATTGAGACCGTGACCCTCATAATGCAATCACAGCATTTGAGGGTCATGTCCTGAGCTTGATTTTTAGCTTTTTCTTCTCTGGCTCACTTTCCTTCTCTTCTAGAGTCGTCTGAACTCATTCTCATCAAATTTTTTGCAAATTGACAAACATTGGAAATTAATGCATTTAAATGAAAAATTAGCCTCATGTACACAATTAATTCATCATAGTGTGTAAGAATTTGGATATAAATGTGTGGAGAAATTGCCACTCATCAATACTGCAAACATGAAAATTTGGTTGTCCTCAAGCAAAACTACTTTATACATAATAAGACTACTCAACTTATAAGCCCACTCTTACAACAAAAGATCACCATGATTCTAAAATTAATTAGCAATAACAATTAGTCAAAAATCATGGGTAAAAGTATTTGTGTAACTTCCCTAAAATCAATCACATTATCCAGGATGGAAAAGACTTATAAGAACAATTAAGAAAGAACAACTAACCCTTAAGGGGTGACTCTCCATCAATAGTGACATATCTTTACTTCTTAGCCTCATTTACGGAATATGACAACTTTACCAACCTCTATTAGTTTACATACCTCCTCACAAAGGGAGGTCCCAATATATCAAATTTTCACTCATGCAACAAGGGATAATTTTCAAGAAATCACTTTGATAAAGAATTTATCAAATACAAACAAGTATCATGCCATATGCTTTCCCTTATTTTCAATTGCTACTAACTCAAAGACAGTTGGATAAAGATCTCGAAGGACTTTTTCAAGCTTATAATGTTGGCTTGGGGAAGGGTAGGATAAACATTTAGGGTATAAGTTACTACACCCACCTTGAACTCCTCATAAAACATTATTAGATAAAAATTTCGGTCTTGGGCCACTTCATTCCTTCCTAATTCACACATGTGCCTATTTTTACCACATTAGCTCGCCTATATTTTGAAAGAATTTTCTTTTTATTTCTTTCCTTTGCATAATCTCAAGTTTTTCTTTCTTTTATTGTTCCCTTTCTTTTTCTCATTTATTTTTCATCAGTGATTTGATCCTAGGCACTCACTTACAAGTCTATGGCCCATGATCACCTTCTTTCAAGATCCACCCCCAACTTAAGCTTTTATCCTCAAGTTGCACTTTAAAATGCAAGGAAGGTAGGGTTAAAAAGAGGAATAAATTTCAAATGATTCAAGGCTTGTAATGAAGTAGCCAAAGAATGGTCTCAAAGGCTCAAAAGGGTGACTAGGGATACCATTTGTTCACGTGTAGGATTTTTAAGCTAAACTGATTTTTAATGATCACAAATAATGCCTAAGATCTTTCCTCCAACTACGTGTAATCAATATTATATTTAAAATACCAATGGCTCATGTTTTAGATAGCATAATTAAGAATGAGAAGCAATCAACTAAGCTCATCGCACATGGCATGCAAAATTTTCTAGGATGATCAATTGCATTTCCTATTTTATAGAAAAAGAAGTCATTCATCACACACTACCAACTAAAACATTTGAAGTCATAAAAAAGGGTAAAGTTTTTTTACAAAATCATTCACGACCATGCCCTTGATTTTCATAAAAAAAAAAAGTTTTGGACGGAAGGGGATGCTTGCTTAGTATTTCGTTACACACGATTAACTATTGTTGGCACCAAATCAAGCCATCATATCATATTTTGGCTCTAACAAGGGTAAACCATATGGCTACTCAAACTTCACTATAGGAACAATGGAAATCCCAAATCTAAAATTCCACGGTACTCAAATTTCCCCTGCATCTACAGCTCAAAATCCCAAATCACCAATTTTTCCTTAAGATTACTGACACGTAATCGATCATAGGTAAAGGCTCATCCGACATCATTATTAAAAGAAATGAAAATATAAAAATAAGAAACAAAGGCTATTAATGCACAATTCATAGACACCATCGGGATGCCTAATATTGCAACCTAAATTTCAAAATCATCCATATTAAATAAAAATTAGATTATCCAAATAAAATATAAAACATCTGAATAATTATCCAAATAATACAGACCAAAGAATAAAATATGAAATAAATGCAGGGACAAGGGCACCCCTAACTAAAGAACCTCCGGTGTCCTCACTACATATTATGAAAGCTTAAGAAAGAGTTTAGGGGCTTCCTGAAATTACATCAAGTACTGTGATCACTAGTTGTATCCTCATCAGCATCATCATAGTCTGGTCCTCATCGTCAAACCACCTAGTTGAAATGTCATCATCCATATCTGAACTGGGAGAAGGGAGTATATCATGGGGCTTTAGGACCTTCCATAATCTATTCAGCCTTTCCACATGTGGGTGGAAAATTTATCTCTTTTTTTTTCTTTATCCTCATCTTATCATGAGAATCTCATAGCTCTCGATGTGGCTATGACAAATAAGAGTAGGCTTGATCAAGGCTTGGTATGGTGGCCCCTTATGCCTTTTGATCCTCAAGAAACCTCTTAGTATCACTCTAGGTAATGTAGGAGTGATGACTGCTAGAAGAATCGTCTAGAACTTTAGGTAATTTATAGACCAACACCCTCACTATCTATATCTGACTAGAGAGCTTATGAGGATGGTATGCAGGCATCAAGATCATCATCCACTGATTTACCAAACTCAGTATTCCTTGTTTTACTCTTTGAAGCTACGCCCTCACCTTGCATCTTCAGCGGGTTAATCAGTTTCTTCAGGTATATCTAGTAATTCCCCAAATATTCCTTAACCTCAGCTCTTTTACATAGATTTTTGATCAAGGATGGAAGTATGAGCATGGGTCCACCTTTACTATTGAAATGTCTAATCTCTGAAAGAACAAAGCGACAAACATTCAAAGGTATATTAATATGAGGCAAGATACTATCTAAGGTCACATAAAAAGGAGATGAGTCATATTGGTAGTTGATGAGACACGGCTATAAATAACGGTAAGCCAAATATGAGCTTCAATCGTGAACTCAATTAATGTTATCCATTATTTTGTAGAAGCCCATGAGACCACTCTACCTGGGTAAAAATGTTCAACCAACCAGCTTCTGAGGGAATAATCTTTGGCCTTATACTCTCTCATATCCGCATTCGGCAGCCCATAAACTTCATTATTCTATTCGGCCCCGAAATGAACTTCCTTGCCCCAGATTCTCATAATTGGGTCATATAGTTTTACTACGCTGAGATTTGCATTGAATTCTCTAACCCATTGCTGATTGGAATGACATAGATCTGGTTTAAAGCATCTCCAGCTTGTGTCCACCGACCTCTTATATAAAGTAGGGAGCTTTTCAAGCACTTATTCCATTGATTTGGCCTTCTCAGGGAGTAACTTACTATGAGTGATGTCCTCATAGTCGACAGGCTGAAACTCCAAGAACATGAAGTGAATTTGATCATATGCTACCATCTATATCTTTAAGGAGATGAAAACCTCACAAAGAATTAACCACCAAGATCATCATGTTAAAATAATGCTATGTGACATTGTTAAGCTAAAGAAATGGTACATGGATCAAATTTGGGCTTAAAATGAGATATCAGAATTTTGGACGGGTTTTTCAAACAGGCCTTAAATGTCAGAATTGTACAACACTTGGGTTGCAATTGCTTTATTTGAGATACCCATCAGACAGTCCTCAGGTTTCACAATCATGAGTCGATATCATGATCAAACTTTAGCGACCACGATTGTGATACCTAAGACTATAGACTTAGGCTTCATCAAGACCAATGATATTGTGTTTTCAATTAATTTGTTGTAATAAAACGTAATTAACACTAAGAGAATGAACCAAAAATCATTAATACTCAAATAAGCTTTTTAAATCATGGAAAACTATCAAGAGACTCATTTGGGCATTGTATTGAACACTTGGTGTTCACCTATATTTTATGTTCCTTTTGAATAATTTTGGGTACTCAAGACTCCGCCAAATATGTGTACACCATCAACAACATCAATCCACACAAGAAACATGATTTTGAGCACTAATTAAGTATAAAAAATAAAAAATCCAAACCATGAGCCCACACATGCTACTAAGGCCAAATTTTAAGCATTAATAAGGAGAATTCAAGGACATACCAAATGCTAAAATGAAATTAAGAATGCCTTGCACTCTAGAGACTCTTAACAATGATGAAAATAGAGGAATTTTTGTGTATTTTAAAGGGGGGTGTGGGGGAACTATTTTAGAGTAATGGTTCAATTTATAACTGACCAATCATTATCGCAATAAAGTAGTCACGATTGCAATGGTTTAGTGATAGCAATTGCCTTATGAGATGGCGATCACCACACATACAAGTGATCAAGATAAACCTGAGTCTTTATGGTGTGTTAAAGACTTTTCAGGTTGTGATCACAATACTTAAGACCAGTCACAATCCCTTATTTTTAGCGACAATGCCTCTACACTTGGTTCCCCTCCATTTTTTATCTCTCAATCACTTAAAAAAACCTTCAGAGTGCCACAAGTTCATGTGTTAATTAAGAAATAAACAAAAACTATTCTAATAATAAAAATTCAAAGTATACAGGCCAAATTAATGGATATAATGGGTTGCCTCCTATCTAGCGCCTATTTTAATATCGCGGCATGACGTCTATCTATAATCAGGTTGGATCCTTGGGGTGGGTGACTTAAGATCCACTTTCTTATCCATAATTTCACTCACAGATAACACTTGTAGCCCCATTGGTGTCTTTTTGGTTTTGTACACACGAAAAAAGACTTCATCATCATGTATCCAAAACTTCATGTTTCCACACTCCATATCAACTAGAGCTCTTCCAAATTCTAAAAATGGTCTATCGAGAACGATTGGTATCTCATCATCAATTTCATAATCGAGGACTATAAAATCTGCTAGAAGAATTAACTGGGCAACCTTAACCAACACATCTTATAATATGCCCACCAATTTTTTAATTGAACGATTGCTATCAAGAGTCTCATGGTGGTGGATGTAGGAGCACTGAACCCTAGACTTTGATATGAAATATATGGCATCAAGTTCGTACTAGCTTCAAGATCATATAATGCCTTTTCAAATTTGTATGTCCCGATAGTGCAAGGAATTATAAATGCACCTGGATCTTCCTTTTTCTCTGCCATGGCATTTGACATAATAGAACTACAACTATGAATCACTTCTATAGTTTCACAATCCACAATTTGATTTTTTGACAGCAAGTTCTTCATTGACTTACCATACCCAAAAATTCTTGAACAGCTTCTCATAATATAATATTAAGAGAGAGGCTGCTAAGTTTTCAAGGAAATTCTTAAACTTGGCATTATTATCTTTATTCTTTAACATTTGTGGAAATGGTAAAGGAATTGTCATTGGGGATAATGGAATACTTTGAGGTTCATCCACTTTTTGCTTATCCCCATTAATCACTTTAGGATTTTCCTCCTTATCACCCTCGTTTTCAACTATCATTATGTCCTCATTACCCACTTCATGAGATGTTGGAGCACCATCACTTAGATTTAAAAACCGCTTCCTCTTTGCACTTGCTAAATCATCAAGAGAATTTTCATCAACCTCGACCACTTGTTCACCAAGATTTCTAACAATTCTAGTAATAATTGTCATAACATGGGCATCGTTCTTGGGATTGACAACCGTGTCACTAGGTAGACCTCCTTTTGGCCTAGCATTGACTTGGGTTAAAATTTGGCCTAATTGTATATCTAATTCCTTGATGGAGGCCGAATGAGATGTGACTGTTTGGTTTAATTGAGAGAAGAAACTTTTCATCTCCCTTACCATTTTGTCGGTACCTTCAACATGCATCAAAATTCGGGCAAGGACATCGTCTATTTTAATTTATTTTAGGTCCATCAAGCTTGGTTCCTTATCCTTTACACGAATATAAGCAAGAACATATCTATCATATCATATCTCCTTGTGCCTCCAATATCAATCTCTATACCTTTATTTATCTCTCCAATCACAATCGCAGTTTCGATCATTCCAACCTTGATTCCCGCTTTGCCTTTTTTAGGGGATGGAGAGAACCCCCCGTATGTTTCGTCAAGAACCTTATATATTCATCAAGTGCCTTAGCTTTATCTTCATCATAACTTTTGGCACCTAGAGGAAACTACATTAATCTCTTTTGAAGGTTCTCCCATTGTATGTTTAGTGAGGAGATCTAATTGGTTTATCACCATGGATATATTTTTATCCCTTTCCTCTTCCTTATTCCTTTTCTCTTTGTTGACATAAGGTGTGACTAGAGACCCTATGGTTACTTCAGAGCCTCTAGTGCGCCACCCTCTATTTGTTTTGTACTTTGGTCAAGAAAATTCAATGGAACCCCATAGGATAACTTGACAAGAGACCCTTTGAATGTGTTATCAACAATGGTTTTATTCAATCGGTCTAATTCTTGATAAAATATTTGGAGAAGTATTTTCTCAAACACTTCATGGTTTTGGCATTGCATGATTTTTTCGTTGAACCTTTTCCACAAGGGCTGGCCACTAAGTTGACAAAAATGTATGATTTTATCTCATAGTTGTAGCATTATAGATGAAGGGAAAAATCTACTCAAAAAGGCCTCTGTAAGTTTGACCCAAGACGTAATGGACCCGGTGGGTAGAAATCTCAACCACAAAACTGCTTCACCCATCAAAGAGAATGGGAAAAGTATAAATCAAATAGAATCTTGAGTAATATAGGCAATATTAAATGGGGCACATACCTCAATAAAGTTTCCAAATATAGGTTGGCAAATTTGTGTGTTTGTCCCTCGAATAGACCATTCATTTGTAACATATAGAGCATCACATTAGTGACATATAATACTTTATTTCCCTTGGCCCATGGAATGCAGATGACACTCACATGCCCCGCATTATTAAGATGATCCTCATCCTTGAGGGGTCCATTAAATCAGTTGTCATTACTCCTATTGGGGATCACGTTGTCATGATTACTAAAAAAATCACTTAGTAAAAGAACAAAAACAACAAATAATGTAAACTAAAGCACTATGGTTAACCCAAGGTTACTACCAATACTACACAAGTGAAAACTATGTTCCACTCCTCGGCAATGATGCTATTTTTTATAACACTCAACTTACACATCAAATTAAGTTCAAGAAAGACGTTGTCAATATATACCCAACAAAAGTCGGGGTCAAATCCTCGAGGAGTGTAAACTAACTTTCAAAGATTACGTGCATCGAGATTTAAATATGCATTATCCTGTAATGCAACAAATAAATAAAACTTGAAAATAAATTAGGGGGGATTTTATTAGGAACTTTATTCCACACAATTACTAAATAACACTAACAAGAGATTGAACAATTGATGGGTAAACCAAAGTTGAGAGGAACCTTAGGCTTATGCTATCCTAGGTGCTTTACATACATGGGTAATCAAGAGTTAGTCCTAGGTTTAGCTAAAGGTTTTGGGTAGGTTAGGTTTAAGGTCTTAGTGTTAACCTTTTGATAAAACACTAAATTTTACTCATGGATATTTCGAACACCTCATGAGCATGAAAAGTTTACCAATCTATTACCTCAAACTACTATCCTTATTTCTAAGATAATACTTGTGAGAATAATAATTAAACTTACACCCTTATTTCTAAGATGATGTTAAGAATTAAGCTAATTCAAGTTGTTACTCATAAATATCACGCACCTACATCCCTCTTTCAGGGATGATATGGGGTCCCCACCACCTTATCAAACATAAACCTAAGATATAAATTTTGCTACTAGGGAAGTTAAAGAGGAAAAATATACCAAATGGGCATGCAATTCATTCATCATAAGCCAAATAAATATAATCCCAAACTTAAATTTCAATCTATAATCAAAATCTGTCTTGGAATACAACTAATAATTGTTTTCCTCACTGAAAATCTAGAAAATTAGCTAAAACTTGCTGAAAACATTAAGTGCTTTACCTTTTTGTACCTTGGGACTTTACAAAGTGAAATTCCAAATTTGCTCGTTAAATTTTCTGACTAGTCGTGATTGCCATTTCTTAGTTACAATCATGACTCCTGTGATTGAAGTGGTCATTTATGATCTCCCTTTCTAGCTTATTTACTGATTGCGACCGTGAACCTCAGAGTGCAATCGCAGCATCTAAGGCTCGTCTCCTGGTCCTGATCTTCATCTTTTGCTCCTTTTGCTCATTTTCCTTGTCTTCTAGATTCGTATGAACTTATTCTCATTAGATTTCCTAAAAATTAACAAACACTAAAAATTAATACATTTCAATAAAGAATTAGCTTCATGTACACAATTAATTCCTTTTATTGTGCAAGAATTTAGATATAATTGAGCAGCAAAATTGTCACTCATCAATCTCATTGTGAGGTTGAGAATTAAAGAGGAAAATAAGACAACAGGGAAGAGTTTTTATGGGAATTCTGTAATAAAGTTACAAATATAGTGGAAGATGATCCTACTAAATCAAAGAAGAGAAAAAAAGCATCAAGACGACAAGACAATTCTCCTAAGATGAAATTCATTTGAAATAACTTCAACTGTGATAAAGTTGGTCACAAGTCTGCTGATTATCAGGCAACAAAAAAGGGCAAGTAAAAGAATAAGGAAAATATGGATTAATCCAAAGAAGAAATAGACAATCTTTATTTTAAACTTTCGAAATACAATTTAGTTTGAAATCCTAGAGAAATTGTTCAGATGTCACTTGCCACGTGTGTGCCAATAAATAATTATTCATCATTTGCTCCTGTACAAGATAATGGAAACATATTTGTAGAAAAATTTTCTATGATAAAGGTTGAAGGAACAAGAAAGATTTGCTTGAAGAGGATATTGGGAAAGGTGGTGACACTAAATATTTTCCTTCATGATCTAGAATTTTGAAAGAACTTTGTATCTACTTCACTTCTAACTAAAACTGGATTCATACATGTATTTATTTAAGACAAAGTTGTAATAAGTAAGAGTGAAGTGTATGTTGGTAAAGATTACCTCACTAGGGGCCTTTTTAAGATTAATACAATGACAATTGATATGAATAAATATTCTACTTCTTCTTAATTATTTTAGTCAAATAGTTTATGACATGAACGCTTATGACATGTCAATTATAAAACCTTGTGAAAACTTATTAGTTAGATGTTTTGTCTAACTTTGAGTGCAGTAAATCAAATTATCAAACATGTTTTTAATCAAAGTATGTTAATCATCTATACAGGATTGTTGAAAGAAATTTCAATCCCTTAAGCTTAATTATCACAGATATTTGCAATAAAAAGTCAATACCATCTCATGGTGGAAAAAGGTATTTCATAAGTTTTATTGAAGACTGCACTAGATTTTGTTATGTTTATTTGTTGAATAGTAAGGATGAGGAAATAAAATCATTTTGGCTATACAAAACTGGATTGAAAATCAGCTAAATAAAAAGATTATAATGATAAAAAGTTATAAGGGTAGGTAAGTATGAATCTCCTTTTGCAGAGATATGTTTGGAAGAAGAAATGTCCATCAAACTACTGGCTTATATTCACCTCAATTGAAAGAAATTACTGAAAGAAAAAAACAAATGTTGAACGGATTGATAAATGCCTACCTAATAAGTTCATATTTATCACAGAACTTGGGAAGAAAATTTCCTTACAGCAAATCAAGTGCTCAATAGGGTGCCCCATAGCAGGACACAATTTATTCCATATGAAAAATGGAAAAGAAGGAAACCAAATTTGAAATATTTCAAAGTCTGGAGGTGTTTAGCCAAAGGCCAAGTTCCCATACTCAAAAGGGTAAAATAGGGTCAAAGAATGTGGACCGTGTTTTTATTGGATAAGATATAAATAGTAAAGCATATCAATTTTTGATTTATAAATCTAAATATGTAGATATCCATGATAATATAGTAATTGAATCAAATATTGCTGAGTTATTTTAACATATTTTTCCATATAAAATTAGACCTGAGTTATCTAGTGAATGGTCTAAACAACGTAGGAATGAACCAAAGGAGAATGTACTTGAAGAGGATAATCCAAAGCGTTGTAAATTTCAAAGGATGTAAACTTCGTTCAAATTAGATTTTGTAACGTTTCTTCTAAAAATAAGCCTCAAACATTCAAAGAAGTAATGTCATTTATAACTCATCCTTTTGAAAAGAGGCTTTCATTAGTAAGATTGATTCAATAATGAGTAACCATACTTAAGAGTTGGTTGATCTTCCTCCTTGAAATAAATATTTAGGTTCAAAATAGAGCTTCAAAAGAAAAATAAAAGTTAGATGGTACTATTGACAAATACAAGACTAAAGTCGTTTTGAAAGGTTCTAGACAAAAAGAAGACCTTGATTATTTTGACACATACTCACAAATAACAAGAATAACGCCCATTAGGATGTTGGTTTCATTAGTTATGGTATATGATCTTGAAATCCATCAAATGAATGTAAAAATAGCTTTCTTAAATGGAGAATTGGAGGAAGAAATTTAAATAGTACAACCTGAGGGTGTTGGGGTTCTTGATAAAAAAATGAAAGTGCACAAATTTGTTAAGTAACTTTATGGAATAAAACAAGCACCCAAATAGTGGCATGCAAAGTTTAACCAAACCATATTGGCAAAAGAATTCAAGATAAATGAATGTGAGAAATTTTTTTTATATTAAAGACACTCTAGATCACAATGTTATTGTTTGTTTGTATGTGAATGACATGTTGATCATCTGTAGAGACATTTCTAACATAAATTCTACTAAACAGATGTATGAAAGAAAATTTTATATGAAAGATCTTGTAGCTGCTGCTATGATTTTAAGGACAAGAATTCATAGAACTCCATAATGGTTGGCATTATCACAATCTCATTACATTGAAACTATACTTGACAAGTTCAAGTATTTGGATTTCAATATTATCAGGACTCTCTTAGATGTGAGATTTAACTTCTAAGAATAAAGGTGAAAGTGACTCACAATTGAATTGTGTAAAATTTTTAAGAAATTTGATATATCTCATGACTTGCACACGACCAGATATAACATGCACTATTGGTAAATTTAATTGGTACACGAGTAATCTAAATCAAATTCATTGAATAACGATGAAAAGATTTTTGGGGTATTTAAAACATACTCAAGACTATGTTTTGCATTATAATAAATATCCAATGTTAATTGAACTACATTGTATTGAAAATTGGATCATCCAGTCGAAGGAAATAAAATTCACAAATCGATATGCACTTAGTCTCGGAGGAGTAGCAGTCACTTGAAAATTATCCAAACGAATATGTATTATCCGCTCTACAATGAAATACAAATTTATCATGTTAGATAAAGTTAATAAAATGCTAAATGGCTTCAGAATTTCTTGGAATATATTCTTTATTGGCCCAAACCTTTGGCACCAGTATACATACACTATAATAGTCAAGTGGCAATAGTTAGAGCAGGAAGCATGATGCATAACGATAAATCTCATTATATAAGATAGAGATATAGTACCATTAGGGAACTACTCTCTAGTGGAATTATCACAATTAACTATGTGAAGTCAGAGAATAATGTGTTGGATCCACTTACAAAAGGCCTATCAATCGAGTGAGCTGAGAGATCATCGAAGGAATAGGTTTATAGGCTAGGACAAGTCATCACGGTGATAACTCTACCTAGCATACTGTAGATCCCAAGAGCTAGCTTTAAGGAGATCAAACAAAGTTTCAACTTACAGTTCAACATTGTCAATTAACTCAATCCATTCTCATAATTAAGAGAATATTTAGGAAACAAGGATAAGGCTCATGGTGTGAAGCTTTGTAATGGTTTCTATGTTTGGTAGATTTGACCAAATAGGTTGATCTATAGGATTAAATGTTTAGGAATCACCTAGGTAAGGGTGAAGTGAAAGTCACTTCAAAGAGAATGATAGTAAAGGCCTAATATCTAAGCCCTCTTGAAATCAAGAAGTTTTCATAGATGAAATGAACAAAATGGTGAGAACCATAAATGGTAAAAGGTTGATTATGTTATTGGTGTTGTCTGGATGTACACAAAAATTTAACAGTTTAATGATATCATATCTACCGATTGATATAGTACATCTGAGGCAAGTTTACTACAAAAAAGTTTAAAGAAAAATCTACTTATTCATATGTTATTATTCTTTCCTTTTATATCATACACTTCTCTATGTATTCTTTGATGAAATATCCATTGCCCATTCATGTAGGAGATTGTTGGATTTTAAGAGATGAAACGTGAAAAAAAATGGAGAAAAATTGAATTGTATTTCTACTTAAAAAAAGAAGTCTTATCCCACATTGGTGTGCGAAAGGAATTTCTTCATGCATAAATTAAGAAATATTCCTTCATGTGGATAGCGAGGCAAGAAGAAGGCAAGCCTCAGGTCATCATTGTTTTCATTACTCAGCTCGACTTCACCTTCAAATTTGAATTTGGATTTGGATTTGTCAAATGATCGATCGATAGATTATCTTTTTGGGCAAAATTCATTTGAAACTTGAGAATTAGTGATATTTTAGTACAAAAATCTTGTTAGAAAATTTTCTCCATTTGCAAACACATGTCAGAAAGCACCTCGAAGGGACATGACTGTTTGAAGAACTATTTGAAAATTAAAGTGCGAACTGCAGATGTAGGTCACCATTTACGGACATAGATGGTATCTACGGGTGGGACATATGTTTTTGTTTTGGGAAAAAATTTGACCTACGGAAATAGGTCCTCATCTGCGGTCTCAGGTATGGTCCGCAGACCATCCCGTTGTTTCAAAATGTTACACCTTTTCATGAACCATTATTTCTTTTAAGAAGCAACACCTTTAAGGTATAAATACCTAATTTTTCCTTACATATTGGCACAAAAATTTTGAAGTTAAAAACACTACTTTCTAAAAACTGTGATTTATGAATCATTGAGCGTGTTCAAACTATAACAAATTTGAGGTACCACTATTTGATGAAGTAAATAATTTTATCCTATGGATATATTCCATTAACCTCAGATATTTGAGGGGAATAATTTCCTTAAGGACACACCGTGAATTCAGTGGACTTGATTCTTTCATTTCTTCATCTGTTTCTTGATAGTTTATTTATTTTCATAAAATAGTTTGAACTACATTTTGATAGTTCATAAATTGTTTCCACTTGTTTTGTAATTGATGTCGTAAATATAGATTTTGTATCTAGAAAATAATAAATGTCAGACAAAACCATACAACCTAGACACTAGCAATCTTAAGTAGTCACGTAGAAGAATATGAAACACACCATCATATTCCAACAGTTCCAACTCAAGGATCTAGTAGCATGTTTACCCTTTCCACTTATCCAAACCTATTTTGATTTTCTTCTTTTCTTTCTAACCAAACTACTTTGGATAAATTCTTGAAAATATAGCATTATTTGAAAGCCAATGATATAATTCAAATTTGTATCTCAAATTTTGATGGGGAATAACTAGAATTTGGTTAACAACAATACTGATTAGCCATGCTACATTGTTAGTTCCATTGACATGAAATTTTCATTTTCTACTTATGCTTCATCTTACATAATCAGAGGAGAAAATATTTAATTACAAGGATATATTCAAGTCTAAAGGATCAGAATGTTTATAAATTAAAATTAAATGTAGTCCAAATTGATTACGTTGGTAGAACACTACTAACTATTGGGACTCTACTATTACTATAGATCATTTGTTTTCACCATCAAGGATTGGTGACATTGACCAACATAAATGGTTAAACATAATTAAGAAGCTTGATCAAGTTGTGGACTTGATTAATAAATTTAAAATTTTCTAATCTTTTCAAAAATACAAATGAACCCACACCCCTCTCCTATCTAAATCATCAACTGTCTCTCTTATCTCTTTTTATAGTTTCTTCCAACCAATAGTTCTGCAAATTTCTCCTTTCAATCCCTGGTGACTTCAACCTTAGGTGACAAATAGTTGGACTTCGAGTTCCTTCTCGGCTTTCAACAGTCAATCAATGCGACAGCCTTGCTCTCCGGCCACATTAGTTTCTAGTTCTTTATCTTCTCTTTTCTTCTTTCACAGGTAAAAATTATGGCCTTTTTAGTTTTGAAGGAAAAGAAGAACTTGAGACAACTTCTCTTCTAGTATTAGTTAACAATTTCAATATTTGTTGCTTTAATTTGAAATGCAGTCTGAATAAAATCCTAATTTTTTATATTTCTTCTCATTATGGGGTGAAATATGATTTTTTATTGTTTATTATGTTTTTTGAAGTTTTATTTTCATTATTTATATTTGTACCAACAAAACAATAATGTTGGTGTTTTTGGTGTTGCGCCTATTGATGGGTTAATTTGTTCTTGTTTTTGTTCTTGATAAAAATGGTAATATCATTGTTGTTCTATTAAACAAAATTATGCTACTATTTTTTCTGCAATAGATTAACCATCTGATACAATGATTAACTATCTGAAGCAACAGATTAATCTTCTGATGCAATAGATTAACCTTCTGATGCTATATATTAACCATCTGGCACAAAAGATTAATTATATGATGCAACAGATTAACCATCTAATGCAAAACATTAACTATCTGATGCAACAGATTAAACATTTAATGCAACAGTTTTACAATCTAATACAATAGATTAAACATTTATTGCAATAGATTTATTATCGGATACAACAGAGGAACCAACCAATTTACAATTTGATGCAGTAAATTAACCTTCTGATGCAACAGATCAACCATCTAATGCAATGGAGGGACCATCAGATTAAAAATCTAATATAACAGATCAATCATGTAATGCAACAGATGAACCTTCTAATGGTTAAGACCTATCAGCTATTCAAATAGGATATGTCCAAGACTTGATTTTTCTAAATGATCATTCATCTGTTGTGATAAATGATCCTTCTATTGGACAAAATCTAAACAGATCATTGATAATAGTTCTAACAAATCTTTTATATATTGTAATAGATGTGTGATCTGTTATACAAATCAGTCATCTATTTCAACAAATGAGTGATTTGTTTTATTGTTGCAATAGATTAGTCATCCATTTCAACAGGTTAGTTATATATTCTAACAAATTACCTACCTGGTGCAATAGATATGTAATCTATTGGAACTATTATTTTACAATTATACATATTAGATATACTGCTATCCTTTTTTAATAATGCATTATTCAATTATAATATATTTTATGTTCCTATTATTTTTAGATTATATGGCTCCCAAAAGTCTAAGTGAAGCAACTAGGCTACATCCACCACTCTATGAGTTTGCTTTACAAGCATTATCTCAATCAGGAGTAGAATATGATGAACATGGGAAGGAGGAATGTTTCAAAAGAGATGATCCAAATGGTAATGGCACTTCCACTGAAGAGTTGGTCAAAACCTTCAGCATTGATTATTATCCTATGAGAATGCAATATGATGGTTCCACAGATTTAACAAGGTGATTTATTAGTTAAGTCAGCCATGATTTTTTGACACCTTTAGAAAATACTTCAAGAACAAAAATTACATGTTTATTTCAAAGATAGCTTCTTTGGAGAATATCTTGATTTCCCAGAGGAAAACAGTGCTCGTTTCCAAATAAAAATGGTATATGAACTTCTCAAGCGTATGCTTATGTGTGAAAACAAAGATAAGATGGATGAGGTGTGGATAAATTAGTTTTTTTGGGGTTGTAAGGAGTTTTCCATAGTTACTAGACTAAAATGTTATCCTCCTTCTCCTTCTCAAGTTATGCATATTTTAACCAAAAAAAGGCACCCCGCACACCCAAAAAAGGCAAAGGTAAAGAAAAGTCGAGTGATCGTGATGACCAGGTGTCTATTGTTGGTCCAAGCTTCAAAAATAATAATTTGATGGAAGCACTAAAGGTAAAAGAATTTCAAAGAAGCACAATAAATCATTGTCCTGGTTTGGTTTGTACATAATATTCTTTGGGAGAGAGACATTAACAACAACATAATCGTTGGTTTAATAAATCTCTCTGAGGATCTTGAGGCATTTAACATCTATCATTAGGGTTATGAAAGCTTCAACTGACTGTCAAATATTTGTTGATTCGATTAACGCCAAAGACAGCCAACTTATAGTCTTTCCATGGGATATCATGGTAAATATTTCTTTTATTAAGATATGATTCATTTATTTTATTTAATAATGATTTAGATTTATTGAGATTATTTTATAGGCTTGGGCGTTTGAAGTCATTCCTTATTTGAGACAATAAGTAACTACTAGGAAGAAGTTTCCTATCCAAGAATCTTGAGATGGTTGTCGGTCAAAACTAATAAAAAATATAAAATTTCTTGATCTCTTCAACCCCCTGAAGGATGCAGTAAGTATAATTATAATTATATTTTTATTTTAATTAATGATTTTTTAAAATAATCTAATCATCATTCTAATATATGTAACGATTTATGTTAGATTGTCCAACCGTCACTTGTTCCGACGAATCGAGAGTTGAAGATATCATTTTTTATTACTTCACAATCTGTGCAAACTTTATCGAAATCTAGCATCATTGAAAAAATAAAAATAAAATTGTTTAGAGCAACAACCATCAGAAGAAAAACAATTTTGAAGGGTGGTCTTGTTGTTGTTGATAATGGTAGTAGTAGTGGAGTTGTTGGTAGTGATAGTGGTGCTATTGTTGTGACTAATGATTCCCCTCTTAAAGTTTTTAAAACAAACTATTATGAGTATAATCATACTGGTTATACAGATTTTACCTCTCTGAATGAATATTCTGTATGCAAATGTCAAGACTGGAAGGTGAAACAAGATGTAGTGATTAATACTATTAATGTAATAACTACTTCTGTAAAGGAATTGAAATCTAAGAGGGGTGTCATTCCATAAAAGAGGATTTTATATCCATCCACTCCATTAGATATTAAGGCTAAGAAGAGAATAAAATTAATTTCCAAGGCATTATCAAGCATCCAAAAAAGCAAAATTGTAACTCCTCTGTCAGTGTGTTGTACTATTGAGCAATGTATAAAGGATATAGGAAAGCAGCACGGGCTAAAGAAGGTTAATATACATCATTCGTTTTAACTAACAAACAGACACATCTATTTCAATAGATGACACATCTGCTGAAAATCATTAAACACATATATACATCTGTTGCAATAGTTGACTAATTTGTTGAATCAGATACAGTATCTGTTACAACATATATTTCATCTGTTTTAGCAAATTAAATAGCTCTATGTAATATTTTTATTTTTACTAACAGATTACCTATCTGCTGCAATAGATGGGTTGTCTGTTGAGACAAATTAAATCAAGACTTTCCACTAGTTCTATTTTTTCAAACAGATGAGTTATATGTTGCAACAGATGATTCATCCATTGGAAAATATCATACATGTCTTCCTCATGTTATAATTTGTCCCAACAGTTGATCCATCTATTACAACAGAACTATAATCTGTTTGGGATAATTTAAAACATAAGGAATACTTGTTTGATTTGCTAAAACAGAAAAATTATCCTTTTTTGTGCTTTTTGTATCTCTGTGATTAGCATTGACGAATTCTGGATTTCTAGGTAGATGTCACTATAGAAGCTACTACTGAACAACTTTTACAATATACTACTCTTTTTATGGAAATACAAAGAATCTAAACCATAGAAATTGTACGCAAGCGACATTAAAGATCCCGATAGCCAAAGCCGAATTCCATAGCACCAGATGAAGAACAACTTGTCCATATTAAGTAGATCTTTAAATCTTGAGTTTGTCAATATAATAACCTCACCCCTCCTTAGGAATTATTGGCATTAAACTTAAATTGTTGATTTACTTACTGAGATCTGTACCATAATATTTTTTTACATTTCATGTATTTGTTGATTTATTTCATTTAATTTCTTGAGGCTTCTATTTATTTTGTTTTGTCTATGAATTTTATTTTATCCATAGATTTAAACTTGTTAATATAAATGGAATACTAGATTCAATTATTACAATAGATAAGGTATTTGTTGTAACAGACGACATATCTATTGAAAATATCAAACAAATTTAGACATATATTGCAACATATAGGTAATCTATTGAGAATTATAAAATAGGTTTTCCCACTATTTCAACGGATAGACTTAGATAGAAACATTAACATAATGCAACAGATGACCAACCTATTACAACAGATAAACTATCTATCAGAAGAGGTAGAATATTTCTTACAACAGATGGATAATATGTTGCATTATAAAAAATCAACTTGCATTAGACATAAAAATTGCCACTACAAGTAAAGTGAAGTGACTTGAAATAAAAAGGCGGAACCCATCGACAGACACCTAAAGTTGCAGTAATCTTTTATTTTGGCACCTCAAATAGACAGTGTTCATTTTAAAAACCTAAAATAGGCATCAAATGTATCAGTTTGTCACTTTTTCCCTATTGGCAGCTCAGATGCAATTCAGGCAGCCAAGGACCATTGAACCCTAATTTTTGCTGACTTGGAATCTAATTAGGGATCCAATGGTTATTTTTTCCCCATTGTCTTATATATTCATCTTCTTCCTGAAATTTGACCCTAAATTCCCAAATCTTCTTCTTCATCATCTTTTTTTCCTCTATCTAAATTCTTCAAATTATTTGTATTTTGTTTTTTCTATATATTTTTTTAGTTTTTCCAACTGAGCTTGACAATGTCGAGCCCAATTTCAACTATATTTTATAATAATGATTATTGATATTGTAAGTGTGGTCATGAAGCTCTATTGAAGATTTCTTGGAATCAATGAAATCCGGGTCATAGGTTTTTTTACTTATAAGATTTCAATGGTAATATTTTTTATTTAATTAGTTGATTAATTATCGACTTGTAATTATTTTGTAATTATTGTTTTGTTTTTGTAGAATTTGGGTGGATGTGATTACTTTGATTGGTATGAAGAACGACACCCTTCATAAGTAAATCGTATAATCTGAGGTTTGTTGAAGAAAGTCAAGGCTTTTAAAGAGAAATAAAATTTAGCAAGAAGATACTACATTGTTGGTGTTATTTCTACTGGTTTGGTGTTGTTGGGCACATGGATATTCAAGTCTAATTGCTGAAATTTTCATAGTGGTGTATTTGTATTTGCTACTGGTTTGGTGATGTTGAGCACAAGGATATTCAAGTGTAATTATTGGAAAATATCTAACAGATTTAGACATATGTTGCAACATATAGGTCATCTATTGGAAATTATCAAACAGGTCTTCCCACTGTTGTAACAGATAAGACTTTGATAGAAACATCAACATAATGCAACAGATGACCAACCTATTGCAACATATTAACTCTATGTAAGAGCAGATAAAATATATTTCACAAAAAATATATAATCTATTGTATTATTAAAAAAATCAACTCTCAACAGACAAAAAAAATTGCCACTACATGTAAAGTATGTAAAGTGAAGTGAATTGAAATAAATAATTGTTATTTCACGGGCTCTTTTTTATACATAGCTCCAAACATCCAGTTAGTACCACATAATCCCTGACCTCTTGCATTTTTTCCATATCACTGTCACATAGAAAGGTCGTTGGCTCGGTCATTTTTGTGCCGGTCAGCAAACATTCGATGTGTGAAAGAGTGTGAGACCCATACGCGGCACTGGTTTTATTTTGTAGAAAGTCCATGTCCTTGTTTTGACCTTCAAAATCCCATGGTTGATTCATCAACACTACCACTGGAAAATAATACATCAGTTTACTCTACCTCACAAGATGGAGAACAACTCCAATAGTGGCTACATGAGGGTAAAAAAATCAGCCTCGTCCAAGGTTGGTATGTTACAGTCATAAACCTGGATCTTTTCCTCCTCGAGTATTATCTCAATAACCCAATAACATATGACGTCTACATTAATGACTCTAAGAATCCTCTTTGCCTCGGTCCATCTCTTACCTTGTGGATTTGGCCTCTCTCCTCTAACATATTTCTTCATCCATTGGAACCCAAAATGTAATAAATCAAATACCACGCTATCAAGAGTTGACTCTAGCTTATTGAGATTATCGTACCTATCCTTGAAATTCTTGTAGATGTCGAGGTCATTATTCTATTGGCAGCATCATAAGCTTTTGGGTACGCTAATTACCTATACCTCATAAGGCAATAAATTTCTTCAACATACTATGATATAAGAAGTCAATTTTTAAATAGGCTAATAATTTTAAATAAGAAAAACATAGTGGAAAGATGCAACAGATGGTCCATCTGTTATAGTGGGTTCTCTGAATTTGTTCACAGATTACCCATCTAAAGCAACTTATGCAAGATATGGGTAATATGTTTCAAAAAAACAACCACAAATTGCTCCAGAATATACATTTGTTGTAATAGATAAGACATCTGTTGTGTAGCTTCTTCTTTATGGAGTAGATTAGAAAGCTAGGTTAAGAAAAGTAAACTTACCCTATCTACATACTGTGTACGCAATCTGCCATACTCTTGAAGTCTTGGGCAAAAAAGGTATGGATGTGGTAATCTTGTATTCCTTGCTTGGTATTCTTGGCCCGTTGCAAATCCCTCTTCTCTTTGGCTCCAAGTTCCGCGTATATTTCCACCTTCTTAAATGGCTCCTGAACTTTAACAACTTTTGGAGAGGGAGGAGTTATATTTTTTTTTATTTCTAATTGGAGAGTACTTGGCTAATTATATTTTTTTTCCTCTCAATCACCACTGTAGGAGTGTATGGCTCCCTCACCTTCTTGGATATATGACACCCTTCTTGGATTTCAATTCCTTAACAACTTTAGCCATAGCCTCTACTTTTTCAAAGATTTTATCCTGGCTTTCCTTGCACTCTTTGCATTTGCAATCAGAACATAAGGGTGGAGAGTGGTGAGAGGGACTGGTGTAAGGGTAAGAGGGACCTGTGTAAGGGTGAGAGGGACCTGTAAAAGGGGTTTTCAAAACATATTTATTTTTTTACTAAGCATCAACATGCTCATCATTATGACTGGAAGCAGCATCATTATGCCTGGTACCTACATCAACAACTCCACCAGCAACACCCCCAGAAGAAGTACCCAAATATTTTGAAGCAGGTTGGTTATGAAGAGCCTCAACATCAGGCTGACCTTGCCTAACTACTCTTCTTGTGGTTGTTGCTCTAGAAAAAAAATACCCATCTATTATAATAGATGGCACATCTGTTTTAATATCTTTCTTTTAGTCAAATTATTTTACTTGAAAGAAGATGTACTTCATCATCCAGAGGGTTAAATAGATCAGTCTCCTTAATTATTATGTTGCCCTTTGCAGCCAACCACATAAGACTCCTTGGATGAGTAATTTCAGCTGGCTAATTCTTAACCTGCTTTTGGAGGTGCAAAATGACTTCAAATGCCCAAGACTAAAAAATGTAAATAGGAAGCAAGCAAAAAAAAAGTTATGATAATTATTCAATTTAAATTAATGGATGAGTAAACAAATAGTGATTAAATTTACCATGAAAGCCCAAGGAAAGTTGTATATTATGATCGTCTTTGGGGATAGCTTTGTTAGTAAATATTTGAAATTCAAGTATAGCTACCATATCCCAAGGGATAATTGTTGAATTTCTCAAAATCCTCAGCAAGCTTCAACAAATCATCTTCAATGACTTTGTTGACATCTCTTGCCAATATAACGGAATGGTCAAAACAAACCAATCACGATTTATCCTTGGACTTCTTTAATATGGTTTTATCCTTGAGATTTTCTATCAATATATTGGCTTTGTACCCACGTCCAGCAATGCCCAATAACCCATATATTTTTCCTTACGTTTGGTTATATTGGTGGGTGCCTACTAGGATAATGCCTTCCCTATATTTGATGGTGGTGGTTTGACTGTCCTGCTATCCTTGGACCTTTTCCATAGTGTTTCCTTAGTGAGAGGTTCTTCTGGATGAACACATCTTAATCCCGTCACTATGGAAAACTCTTTCAAGCCAAACCAAATTGGCATTCCATAGTAGTTGATCCAAATTTTATCCATCTTTTCCCCCTCCTTCAAATCATTATCATCCCCCACATACTTGATCCTTCACTTGAGAAGACCATATACCATGCTCATTTGGAAACGGGCAGTTTGGTCCTTAGGCTGCTTAAGAAAGTTTCCAAAGTAACTCTTCTTAAAAAGCCCATCTATGTTATCATTCTTCATAGTTTTCCTAAAGTCATCAAACGGTTTTCCCAACTGACATTTAAGTACAACATCAACAGTTAGTTCTGCTGGGTTATCTATCGGGATCACAGCTTAAATCCTGTTAATACTAATTATTTTGACAGGATCATGCTGGTATTTTGATATTAATTCATGCCTCATTAGTGATTTATTATCATTATGTTAATGATCATCCTTTTTATCACTTTCTACTTCCTCCCCTTCTTGTTTATCTTCTTCTTCTTCCTCCTGACTTTTATTTTCCTTATCATCATATACAGACCCTTGTCCACCTCCCTCAACGTTGTTTTCATATCTTTCTCTAACTTTACTTTTCCCTTCAGGAAGCTCCTCTGAATCCCTTTGTATTGTAGCATTTTTGGTTAAGTGGTCAGAAGTTGAACCACTTCACTTTTTTTTTCTTTTGGGAGATATGTTTTACCTACAAAAAATAGAAAAAAAAATTTATTAAAATTTATGTATGCATAAATTTTAAAAAATACATTAAAATCACCACCAATACCGATACCACCAACAACCATCACAAACACCACCAACTAAAGCCACCAACACCACCACTAATAGGCACCACAAACACCACCAATGAAACCAAGACAACCACCAACACCACCACTATGACCACCAATACCATAAACACCATCCAAAAATACCACTATAGTCAATGGAACATTGATATAAAAACTAGGGTTTACTCGAGTTCTTCCTACGATTTTACCATCACAACGTAAAATTGTAACCTATTCTCGAAGATAATACAACTAAAACTCTTCTTTTTTATCATTAAATTAAAATCCCTAATTTTTAGAAACAATAACTATCATTGAACTTTTTTCAAAGTCTGTTACCTATAAAGAAAGAGAAAACAACAGATACAAGTAAGAATGAAGTCAAAAATAACACCTATGTGGTCAAAATAGGAAGAAAATCAATCTGTTGTGAAGGGTTGAGAGGTTTGTTGAGTAGTTATTGTTTGTATTATTGAGAGAGAAAAAAAGAGCGAGAACTCAAGATTTCAAATGATGAATGTTTTTCCCATAAATGAATGATTAGTATTGTTTGATTTAAATTTTGGAAAAGAATGACAAGTTTTGAAAATGTTAATTTGGTTCAAAATGATCTTAATTATTTTTTTAAAATTTTAAAAGATATACATAATTTTTAACCATCTCGTCATAATAAAGTGTATTAAGTTCAACTAGAACACTAATAAATTTTAGTTATTATCTTGATAATAATGTAATAAGAATCGTATCAACTCAAAGTGATCGATTGACGATTCAGGTCGGGAGGAATGCAATACCAACATCATGCAATTGCCAAAGAGTCAATTGAAGTTGTAGTTGACCCTATGAACTCACCCCTAGTTCTAGGTAAAACAATTTAGGTATTATCTTGATAAAAAGATAATAAGAATTGTTTTAACTTAGCATGATCGATCGACGACTCATGTTGGGAGGAATACAATACCTACATCAAGTAATTCCCAAAAACTAAACTTAGGTTATAGTTGACCCTATGAACTCACCCTTAGTTCTTGCAAAATCAATTTAGGTATTATCTGGATAATAAGGTAATAAGGATTATTTCAACTAAGAGTAATCAATTGATGACTTAAGTTGGGAGGAATGCAATACCAACATCATGTATTTGCCAAAGACTCAATTGAAATTGTAGTTGACCTTATGTACTCACCCCTACTTCTAGCTAAATAAATTTAGGTATTATCTTGATAAAGAGGTAATAAGAATTATTTCAACTCAGAGTAATCGATCGATGACTCAAGTCAGGAGAAAGGCAATACCAACATCATGTAATTGCCAAAGACTCAATTGAAGTGGAAGTTGACCCTATGAACTCACCCCTAGTTCTAGCTAAATATATTCAGGTATTACCTTGATAATGAGGTAATAATAATCGTTCCAACTCAGAGTGATTGATCGATAAATCTGGTTAGGGGGAACTCAATACCAATATCATGCAATTGCCAAAGACTCAATTTAAGTTATAGTTGACCCTATGAACTCACCCCTACTTCTAGTTAAATCAATTGAAGTTGTAGATGAACATATGAATTCAATTGAAATTGTATAAAAATAAATGTTCAGCCTATTACAACATATAACTTATCTTTTGAAATTTATCAAATAGATTATGTCATTTGTTGCAATAGATTAACCATCTGTTGTAAATTATTAAAATAGGCGTTGCCATCTGTTGCTACAGATGACTGAGTCATTAGAAATTTTCAAAAAGAAATTATCATATGTTTCAACAGAGGACTTACATGTTTTAAGATCTATCTTTTAATTTTAATGTAGTTTCCTAATTTCCTGTCCGAGATAAAAATTATAAAATACTAAGGCAGAAAAAAATGTTATTGGGACAACTCAAAAATCTTCTCCTTAAGTAGTCTTTTCTTGTCTTTTCAATGTCACCATCTCCTCATTCCCCTCAAAGCTATTAATGAATATTTAAAACCCAACTCTAGAATTCTCTCTTCTTCATCTACAAATTAACTCAACTCATCTTTCTTTTTTATTTAGAATTCCTTTTCTTTCCTCTTTAGGGTAGTCACAACCATCTTCTTTTTACTCTCTTTTATCTTCTCTTTCGCCAGAGAATCCTTTCAGATCTCAACCAATCAATATCTGTTCTGATCCCTTTGCTTTTTTGACATTGTAGGTATGGTTCATTATTGCTCTTTCCTTGTAGTCTTCTTCTTTGTATGTTATTTAAATTAGATATTTACATATGTTGTTACTAATGACTTACCCATTACCAGTTTTATATTTATTGTGAAAATTAAAGGAAAGATGACTTTTAAGTCTTGAATGAATGAACCATTATTTTTGTTAAAATATGTAAAAAAAGTCATCTGTTGGGAGAACTTAAAAGGCCTTGTTGTCAATATCATTTTTTTGTCTTTTATTTGTTACTTTGGTGGTGCTATTGATGGGGCTGTTATTGTTGTTGGAACATGTAGTATTTGTATTGTTGATGGTATTGGAACATATAGTTTTGTTTTTTTGTTGTTGATGTTGTTAGTTGTGTTGCACCAGTTTCCTCAACTATTGCAACTGATGAATCAGCTATTGGAACAGATAGAGAAACTTTTGGAAGAAATCAAACTAGTAGTAAGGTTTGTTTGATTTATTCCAACTGATGACCCATCTGTTGCAATATGTCATACATCTTTTTCTACAGATGCTTCACCTGTTGTAATAGATAACTCATCTATTGAATAGATGGGGAATATGTTTCATCAAATGGGTCATCTGTGGATTCATTCAATTTTGTGTAAGCTTTTTGTAATCTTCTTTTTGTTCTTCTCTTGTTTGACATCAAATGTTTTTCTCTTGTTTGTAGATAAAAAAAAGTGAAACTAGATCAACTTTTGCCCAACCAAAATTAAAGGCTAGAGTAAAGATGGGTTTGGAGGAATAAGCTACTTGCAGATAAAAGTACTTCATATGTGGGAGGTATATATTACTGATCAACTTATCATGAAAACACACATCCTGTACACTAATTTTGTGAATGTTGATTCTTTACCTATTAGGTGTTAATCTTTCAAACAAGATATGGCATTTTACAGTTAAGATTGTTAGGTTCGAACTAGTAAGGCTAAGAGACTAAGGAGGTGGTGTCGATACCCTGTTATGGTTTAATAAGGATTTTGGTAAATGTTTATCTATCAAGTTTGGAGAAGTGTTCAAGTTTTTGGTTGTAATATAAATATTAAAATTGAGATTGGACTGATTTTAAGTGTTCAATGGACTTTTGAAAGGCCTCTGAAGCCTTGCACTAATGCAAACAAGAATGGAAATGAATATAGTTATTGCTATCGTCACAGTTTATATGGATGGGTTGTTCGAGGAGACTATTATACAACATAAGGTTATTGGAAGAATACCTGTGCGGGAAAGGGGAGATGGAGAAGACCATATATCACCTCAAGCCTTATTAAAGAAAAAACACAGGGTAGGAAGAAAAGTGTAGTGAAACTGGATGATGAAATTGACATGAAAATGAAACTATTGAATGAGCTAAAAATGTGAAAGTGTATTGAAAAATGAAAATCCATCAGTCCATTTTGAAAATAAAAATCATAAAGTGGATTAGATCTGTGCACTTTGTTAGGGGACTACAACTATCTAGCGTGGCCTTAATGAAGATCCACAAAATGCAGGAATAGAACTCTAACGTTTCAGCTTTGCAAGCACCGATGGTGATAAGATTATCGGTCAGCAACAAAACCTTAACCAACAACTCCTGAAGTAAAAATAAGGGATCAAGCCAAGGTTGCAATTTCTCAAGTTAAACTTCTATCCCATGCCTTCTGTTATGGCTCTGGTCTGGTCAAAGGTAGTGGAAACAACAAGGCATGGATTTCGGCCCAACTTCAGACCTTTTTATTTCTACTGCCATTGACCAGATCAGAACCACAAACAGAAGGTATGGGATACAAGTTAGACTTCAGAAATTTATGCCTTGGCTTCCCTTATTTTTACTTCTGGATTTGTTGGTTCAGGTTTCATTATTGACTGAAAACCTTACCAATCCTCTGTGCTCGTAAAGCTGCTTTCTTAGAGTTCTGGTCCTGTACTTTATGGGTCTTCATTAAGGCCATTCTCTCTAGTCTCAATCCCTAGCAAAGTGTCTAGCTCCAATCATTTTGAAAATTTTTGTTTTTCAAGAATGACTGGCGGATTTTAAAATTTTGATACGCTTCCACATTTGATGCTCATTTAGTTTTTTCATCTCTCAAGTCAATTTTAGCGGCCAGATCTCTATAAGTTCCTTACTTACTTTTCTGTGTTTCCTCTTAAATAAGGTTTGAGAGTATATATGGTCTTCTCCACCTCCCCTTTTGTAACGCCCTGAGTCTGTACCCTGAAGGACCACCAGCTAACCCTTGACTGATATCTGCTATGAGCACTAAATAATAATACTAAAATAAATACAAAATTAGGCTAAATTGCCATGAGGTTCAAAATTGAACATCAAATACTGAATATTGATAAATGAATACTAAAAACTGAATATCAGTCTGAAATACTCTAGTCTGAAAGTTTCTAACTGTCTGAATATAGAGTTGATAGAACAAGCCTCTAATTAACTTCATCTAGTGAACTACTAACAAACTAAAATAATAACTTCATCCTTGAACTATGAGGACTCACCCCTAAGTTTTTTCTTACTACGATCAGGAGCCGTGCGTCTGAACCTATGATACAAGACATCATAGTGTAAAAAAAAGGTATACGTCAGTACTTTAAATATACTAGTATGCTAAGTGAGGTAGGCTGATATGCATGGTTTCATATGCATGAACAATAACTAACTAAGTAACATAAAGATAACTAGATGAAAGAATATGCATGAATACATAAACTGTAACTTAGATCATATTAACACTGGTTACTGAGTTCTGAATACTGATTAACTGATATCTGAGTTTACTGCTACTGTAATACTGATAATTGAGTGACTATTTTTGACAGTCCTGGTTCTGTAGAACTAATTTTGAGTTCTATACTGAGTTAGGTGATAGTTTTTGACAGTCCTGATTTTGTAGAACCGAATCGAGTTCTAAACTGAGACTGAAACTAAAATTGTAGAAGGAAATCATCTAACCGATATACCCCAAATCTGAGATGATAGGGTTCCAACCTATGACCCCAGTTGGAAGGGTGGTAGTACCGTACCATGGGTTCTAACACTGGTTGTGAAGTCAGTCCTAATTTTGTGGGTGACCCCTGAGATCAGTCCTAACTAGCCTCTGATCCCGGCGAATGTCAGTCCTTTCTAATGGGTGATATCTCATAACCTATGCTGGCTACGTAGTTCTGGAACTTAGGGATTGCTTTTAGGGACCCAGTCCTAGCTAATGGGAGAAACCCCATCCCTAGGCTCACTCGATACTGAATAGTACTCCCAATGGAAACATACTGAACTGAGTATATTGAACAGCACTGGACTGATACTTGAGATTACTGAGTTTTCTTGAGTTCTGTAACTGGATGAGTTCTATAACTTACACTGAATCTAGGTACACAGCTAAATTTTTGGGTATTAAATACCCCCAAGACTCAATATCATGAAAAGTAAAAAATAGCATGATCATAAAGGCATAACAATACTTGCTTGCTAACAATGCACTCATTTAGACACTCTATCAATCACTTGATATACATGATTTTGTGCATGAATGGAATCACATATTAAAGTTTCATGTTTTCACTAGTCAAATCACATAAGCATTTTATCAAATACTTGTAATACAATAACTTGTACACAAATGGGGAATACACATTAGCATGTTATAATGGCATTTTCTCATTCTCATAGACAATTCATCAAACACATGGGAAGCATACTTGGTTTATTAAATCATAAACACTTAAGGTTAACATGGTTACAATAATCAAATTGTAAATTAAAGGGTTTATCATGAATATCATGCAATTCAACACATACTAGGATCAATTCTTGGAACTTATAATTTATATCATGGATTCAAATCCAACAATAGCATAAACATGAATTCAATTCAACAAAATCATGGAAATTATAAATCCGAGAGCTTGCGTATTAAAAAAAGGGTTCTTGGACTTCATGGGTGAAAGGAACCCATGAATTAACACCTAACATACCTTGATGCTTGAATTAATGAAGGTTGATGGTGAGTTCTTAAATCTTAAACCTTTAATTAGAAGCCCTAGGGTTTTATTTCTTGAGTAATTTTGAGTATAGAGAATGGGTTATTTTTCCTATAAAGTGGCTAAATATCATGTTATAGGGGCTGATAGATATTGGGAAATGACCCAAATACCCCTAAGAATGTGGCTTTTTAATAATTGAAAACTGACCTAGCGACGCACAGACTGACACACCGCATCGAAGGTATTGATTCTATGGCCGATGTGCCGCGTCGAGTCCACGTTGGTTCACTATAAATTTGCACTGAGAGCAAGAAAAAATATTTATCAATGCAATAAGCGATGCGGCGCATAATGATCGTGTTGATCCATTGGTTGGGACTTCCATACGTGTTGCAAATGATGTTCGAAAAATCCAAAACTTATCCGAGAACACCTACTGGCATACCTAATCATGAATCAACCTAAAAATTGATATTTTAAGGTCATAAGGGTCATTAAATAAGATTGACAACTAATGAAGGCTAAAATAAATTCTGTGCACACACTTAGCTTAAATTTCTAATTCTGGGACCTCTTTTCAAACTTTAACAAGCTGAGTTAAGCTTAGAATTTCGTGGGGTCTTACAATATCTCCCCCTTGAGAACATTCATCCTTGAATGAGCCTGACTAAGCTGAGAAACACTGATAGACTGAGCTTACATACTAAACATGCGTATCTGAAGCATGGAACACCTGACTGAAACTACTGATAAGTTGAGTTTTCAATTTGAACATACATATTTGATGCATGAGTACATGGCTGAACTGATTCAAGAATGTGTGATTGAATATACAACAGTAATAGACACCAAGTTTATAACTGTAACAGAGCATAGAACTAAGCCAATCTAAGGAAGATTGTTACCTTAAGCTGAGAATACTGATGGACCTGAGATTATTTACTTAACATACATGAACGGGAACATGAGAACATTACTGAGCCTAAAACATGATACATGAACTGAAGATCATGAACTAAACTAAGTCCTTGAATACATAGTTTATGGTTGAGATTGGAAATGGAGGGTCCACCTATGAGTACCCACTACTCCAAATTGGATCCATTACGTAAAAAGAAGATGGAAGGTTTAGGTCATAAAAGCTCGGGGGATTATAGTGCATCTTCCCCTTGGGACATTATGTCCCATGAAGAATGCTGACTTGGCTGAGATACTAAGAAAAAACTAAGACGATGCACAACGCACTTACAAACTGAATCGTGACTACATATCAGGGATCTCAAACTGAGGCATGATACATGAAATGGGCTAAACTTGTAACTACAGGATGCTCTACCTTAGAACAGTCATATTCATGAAACTTTGGATAGTATGACTGGGTGGAAATATAGGAAAACTGTATGAGCCTGTCCTCCTTACTGCTAAACTAAATTCCTGGCTTTACGGACTAACTTATACTGAGAACTTATACTTAACAAGAGCATTTCTTATCACTCTTTCTATAATGTTCTACTGACTTTAGTGAGCAAGGAATCTTGGCATGGTCTGAACAAGATATCAGAATAGGAGATCACCACATGGCTAAAATTCTGTAACATGGAGTAAGGGCTATGAAACATCATCTAAGATAGAATTACTAAGCCTTATGAACTGCAACTACTAACTTGTAACCTTAGCCCTATTTCTCAACTATTCCCTTAACTATAATTTCTACTTCCACACCACATTTCACTTGAGGATACAGAAAATATTCACATGGGTGCTGAGCATGAATTCATAAACATACTAACTTCTCTGATTAAATAAATGTCTAATAGCTGAATACTAGGCATATAAGGCTGAACTGTACTTAGACTAGACTAAAACTATAGTGTATTATGCATATGAGGTAAGGACTGACTGAGTAGCATAAGATAACTAAGCATAAATTCATGAAAATCGTATTATCTAAGAATGCAAGACCAAGCATATAACATTCTTCTAAACTACTTAGAAATCTGAATTACTGAAAAACTGATAACTAAATAACTGATAATTGTACGCTATGGTCAAGTATCCCTAAAATTGAACTGAGTTACTGATCTAATTATTGGACTAAGACTGTGATAGAGACTGTAACTAAGATGATAAATAAGACTATAACTGAGATTATAACTGGAACTATAACTGGGACTATAACTTAGACTGTAACTATGACTATAACCCAGCTTGTAACTGAGCACATATTGGAACTGAATACTAAGTTTTGATAACTACACAGTGGACACTAATATAAATCGAGGATCCAAATAGACACTCGCATTCAGCATTTTCTCAACTTCTCATCTCATAAAAAATTTTGATTCCTCCCCCCTCCCATGTCAACCACTAAATACAACCTCTTACTAGCCATTTACTTAGCACATTAAACTAACATTCAAGCCTATTTTCATAACTACAGCCTTATGTAAAACTTTCATGGAATATTCTTTCCTTATCATGAAACACTATGCCGAACTTGACACTTAACTGAGGTTTGAGGAGTAGACTATCAATATCTTGGATTTTATCTAGAGATTTAAATTGAGTAATTACATGATGAAATATGAATTTAACTGATCATTGGGGGTGTAGCATGAGTAATGGAAACGGAAAATACTGTAAATTATGTGTACATGAGTCATGAGCTGCTTGACCTGAGTTTGGAAGTTATGCATTCATTGAACATGATTCGTAGAGCTCTCGAATACCAAGTTTGTAACACCCCAAGTGAACTAGAATTTCTCATACTAGGAACTGTAAGCGTATATGATTTTTGTTAATATGAACGAATATGAGCTATAATCATAAAGTTGACATGTAAGGCATGGGTACTTATCGTGATAGCTGAAGTACAAAACTTTTGCACTGAGGTAATGATGGGTTAGGCATCATCCTCTCCCACTACTTTTCTATATATACTGACATTACTACTAAAATTTGAAGGCCTAACTTTCAGAGATATCATAATAGAATAGTTCCTGTATACCCGTCGGGCTATGATAGACTAACCCATTGGGGTGGAGACTAAGAAAGGTTTTGTTAAGGCTCTAGATTGACTTTGAAGTCGACTTCTACGTAAGGAGTTACAAAAGATAGAGAAGCTCCTGGATCTAATAAGATAAATTATATAAATAAAATATTTGTAACATACTAGTGACCGCATCAGAAGAACTTTCCTAATCTTGTCTAGATTAAAGTGCATAAAGCCTATTTGGGAGTTTCCCACTGGTTGCACTGGATGTGGCACCCTACTGATCGGATGACCAGACTGAGCTGAAGGATGATTGTATTGACACTATTGGTGCAAATCTTTCTCCTCTGAGCTATTACTCTACAGTCCCACATTATATAGCCTGGCTTACCATATCCAAAACATAGATCACTACCCGCTCTATATGCACCTAGGTGATGTCTACCATATTCTTCGTAAAGTGGATGGGTATAACCACAGCTTACACTACCCTGGGTTTTAAAGCGTGGTGCCCCATCTTGACTATTATTCCTGAACTTTAGTACTATCATACTAGCTCAGGATGGTGCTAGAACTGAAGATTTTGGATAAAACTAGGAAAGGATACCGCCCTCTGACTTAGGCTGATTAAAATTAAAACTACTTGTTCTAGCTCTCTTGTTCTCTCTCTCCTTCTTCTTAAGCTTCTGCTCCTTAATCTATTAAGAAAGGACCATAAGCCTAGATATGTCCATCTGCTTAATCAATATCATAGTTCTACACTCTTTAACCATACTATCTGACACCTTGGATACGAACTTTCTCATTCTGGACCTACTGTCTTTTACTACATGGGGAGCATACATAAATAACTGAGTAAACTTGAGGGAATACTCTTTCACACTCATACTTCCCTGCCTGATATTGATGAACTCTAACACCTTAGCTTCTCTTATCTCTAAGGGAAAGAATCTATCTAGTAAATTAGTAGAAAACTCTTCCCACTCTATGGGCTCTGCATATGTGCCCCTGTCTACTTTCCACTACTTAAACCACGTATGAGCTACATATTGTAGCTGATAGGCACCTAAATCAACACACTCATTGGAAGTTACTCACATAATATATGTGACTTTCTAAACCTAATCAAGAAACTCCTGTGGATCATCTTCTGACTTAGATCCTGAAAATAAGGGAGGATTCATTCGGGTAAAGTCCTGAATCCTAGCTGCAGCAGTATTGGCCACTTTATTAGCCTGAACAGAAGATAGTCGTTCATTTTAAGATGCTACAAAATTAGCTAGAATAGTAAATATAGCTCTAAATTCTACATAGAAGAAATGCTCGTCCAGGGGATCTACTTGAATGGGCTGAGGTGCTGACTGACTTTTGATTCTTTATTTGTTAGTCTTTTTGAAAGACATGTTCTATAACAAAAGGAAGAAAGCAATTACACTGAGAGTTTAACTTGAGCTCATGCTCACTCGCACGACATGAATACTAAAAGAAGGGAAACTTTTCCTAAAATATCTCATAGCCTCATGTCCATAAGTGTGATGCGCTACACATCCATGCACAAAACTCTACTTGCTGCTACTTTCAGACTTCCAAGGGCTCTATTGAACCTTAGGCTCTGATATAAATTTTGTAACGCCCTAAGTCTATACCTTGAATGCTACACGGTGCTAGTGACCCCGAAGGACCACCAATTAAACCATGACTGATATCTGATGTAAGCACTGAATAATATTACTACAATAAATGCAAAATTAGGATGAATTTTGATAAGGTTCACAACTGAACATCAAATACTAAATATTGATGAATGAATACTGAAAACTGAATATCTATCTAAAATACTCTAGTCTGAAAGCCTTTAACTGTCTGAATATGAAGTTGATGGAACAAGCCCCCAACTAACTCTGTCTATTAAACTACTAACAAACTGCAATAATAATCTCATCCTTAAACTATGAGGACTCACCCCTAAGTTTTCTGCTGATAGTTTGGGCTTCTAAGTATGATCAGGAGCTTGTGCATCTGAACCTATGATATAAGACATCATAGCATAAAATAAAGGTATGCATCAGTACTTTGAATATACTGGTATACTAAGTGAGGTAGGCTGATATGCATGGGTTCATATGCATGAACAATAACTGACTGAGTCACACTAACATAATTAGATGAGAGAACATGTATGAACACATAAACTATAACTAAGATCATGTTAACACTAGTTACTGAGTTTTTAATACTAATTAACTAATATCTGACTTTACTGATACTGTAATACTGATAACTAAGTGATTGTTTCTAATAGTCCTGGTTCTTTCAAACTAATTCTTCATTTTATACTGAGCTGGTTGACTATTTCTGACAGTCCTAATTCTATTGAATTGAACTGAGTTTTAAAGAAAGACTAAAACTGAAACTGTGGGAGGAAATCATCTAATCAACATACCTCAAATATGAGCTGATAGAGTTCCAACCTATGAACCTAGTTTAAAGGGTGATAGTACCATTCCACGAGTACTAATACTGGCTATAGAGTCAGTTCTAATCTAGCGAGTGACCCCTGATATCAGTCCTAGCTAGCGGGTGATCTTAGAGAATGTCAGCCCTATCAAACGGGTGGCATCTCATAACCTATGCTGGCTACGTAGTTCTAGAGCATAGGGATTGCTTCTAGGGACCAAGTCCTAGCTAACGAATGAGACCCCATCCCTAGGATCACTCAGTGCAGAATCCTACTCATAACTGAAAGACACTGAACTAATTATACTGAACAAAACTGGACTAATACTTGAGATCACTGAGTTTTCCTGAGTTTTCTAACTGACTGAGTTCTACTGAGTTCTATAACTGACACAGGATCTAGGTACACAGCTAAATTATCTAGTATTAAATACCCCCAGGAATCGATAGCATAAAAAGTAAAACATGGCATGATCATAAAGGCATAATAATACTTGTTGGCTAACAATACACTCATTTAGACACTCTGTCAAACACTTGATATACATGATCTTGTGCATGAATGGAATCATTATTAACGTGTCATGTTTTTACTAGTTAAATCACATAAGCAATTTATCAAACACTTTTGATGCAATAACTTGTACATGAATGGGGAATACACATTAGCATGCTATAATGGCATTATCTCATTCTCATAGACAATTCATCATTCACATGGGAAACAAACTTGGTTCATTAAATCATAAACACTTAGGGTTGACATGGTTACAATAATCATTTTGTAAATAGAAGGTTTTATCATGAATATCAAGTAATTCAACATATAATAGGATCAATTCTTGGAACTTATATTTTAAATCATGGATTCAAACCCAACAATAGAATGAACATGAATTCAATTCAACCAAATCAATGAAATCATAAATCTGAGATCTTGTGCATTTAAAAAGGGGCTCTTAGACTTCATCGGTGAAAGGAACCCATGAACGCCTAACGTACCTTGATGCTTGAATTAATGAAGGCTGATGGTGAGTTCTTAAATCTTGAACCTTGAATTAGAAGCCCTATGGTTTTGTTTCTTGAGTAATTTTGAGAATAATGAATGGATTTTACCTCTAAAGTGGCTAAATCTTGTATTTTTGGAGCTGATATATATGGGAAAATGAGCTAAATACCCCTGAGGATGCGCTTTTTAATGATTGAAAACTGGCCTAGCAATGCGCAGACCGACGCACCGCATCAAAAGTATCAATGCTATGGCCGACGCACCACATCGAGTCACTAGAAATTGGCAATGGTAGCTGGGAAAAATATTTATCAACATAATAGGAGATGTGGTGCATTGAGATCACATTGATCCACTAGTTGGGACCCCCAAATATGTTACAAACGATGTTCAAAAAATACGAAACTTGTTCGAGAATGCCTACTAGCATACTTGATCATGAATCAAACTAAAAATCAATATTTAAAGGTCATAAGAGTTGTGAAATAATATTGCCAACTAATGAAGGCTAAAATAAATTCTAAGTGTAAATACTTAGCTGAAATTTCTAAGTCTAGGACCTCTTTTCAATCTTTAATGGAATGAGTTAATCTTAGAATTTTGTGGTGTGTTACGCTTTTCCCTCGTAGATATTATCCCAAGCACCATCTATTATATAGTATTCTCCTCGAACAAACCATCTGTATAAATTTTGACCAAGGTAATTTTTATTATTTTTCCATTCTTGTTTGCTGCAGTGTGAGGCTTTGAAGGCCTTTCAAAAGTCCATTGCACTATTAAAATTGATACAATCACTATTGGATGTTTACACTATTGCTAAAAACTTGAACCTTTCTCCAAACTTGACACATAAACATGAAAAAAACCATCATTAAATTGTAACAGGGTATCGGCACCACCGTCTTGGAACCCTTCGGCCTTATCAGTTTGCACTGATTAAACTAAACTGTAAAATGCAGGATCTTGTTTGAAGGATCAATGTCTAATCAGTAAAAAATTGTATTCACAACATCATAGTACTTTATGTGTGTCTGTGATGATAGCCTGATCAATAATACATAACTCCTAACCATGAAAGTGGATCCATTCATTTACGTGCACCTTATTCTTCCTACCCCATCAATGTCAGATAATGTTTATTCTTTACTTCCCATCATTAAGTAGTGTACAAGACTATAGAGTCTCAAAGGGTAACAATCTTCAATGTTAGAGGACTACTTGCCCATCCAAAAAAAAAGTGCTACAAGTTATGACTTTTTCTCCTCTTTTGTTTTTAAATCTTTTTATATAATAAAATTGTCACCAATTTAGATTAATTAAGGTATGTGATGACTATTAAAAAAGATGTAAACAAACATGACTTTTTTTCTAACACATTATAAACAGTTGCTGAATCATATTCCTCATATATTGCCACTGATGAATCAACTGTTAGAAGAAATCAAAACATTTCCTCCAATAGATGGTCCATATGTTGTAACAAATAATTCATATGTTGCGATAGATGTCTCATCTATTGTGACAGATAGATGATCTATTGCAATAGCTCGATAATAACGGTTGTTATTAAGTCTCAAACCATTTTGAAAAGGTGAGAAGTTTGAATGTAAAAGAAAAAGTTGTGACTCTTCACAGAAAACAAAAGCCAAGTAGTTTGAATGTAATTAATACAATGGAGCTGAACAGTTGTACCTTTTTGCCTAACATATTTAGATTCAATTCTCTATAAATAGGTCCCTCCTTAATCTTCATTCTACTCCACTTTTATTTATTTCTTGCATTTTGCCTTTTCGTAGTACATTTCAACCACTTCTATTCAAAGAGCATATTCCATTCTTGTTGAGGTAGGTTTTTTCTGTGTAAATCTTCTAGTTGGTACTATACGTTGTATTATATTCAGACTTTTTTCTTTAATTTTGAGTTTACATTTTTTTTAAAATTTATGTGAATTCTATATATGGCTGATCCTGTTTGGAACATTAATATTTCTATGCGAGATTGTGTGGGAACTTTAGAGGTAGGTTAATGACATGCAGAGGGAGTTGGTCATTATAAGAGCAAGGTTGTTCAGTGAGATGCAGAGGTTGATGAGGGCCCTACTGCTATCGGTTGACAATTGGCTGGCTGGCAATAATAATGATGATTATGATGATAATAATTAGAATCTATTTTTCTATTAGCATATGCATTTTAATTTTTCAATATCGGATCTATACCTAATATATTTTTATTTTTTTAATGAAAAATTTATTTTTGGTAAACTTTGGCTTTTAAATTCTTATTTAACTTTTATTTGTCTATTTCTTCTTCTAAATATGATAACATGTCGATGGTTGGAGGTAAGGACCAATTTTGAATCTAGTAGCAATAGCAATTTTGGCTTTTAAGTTCTTTCAATAGATGGACCATGTGGTGGAATAGATTGGTCATCGGTTGGATTTCTGTCAATAGATTATCCATCTGTTGTAACAAATTTGTCATCTGTTGTAGGAAAACATTCCAGTTTTATGAACTATATTTTGTTCTTCCAGCTAATGTCTATTTGTTACAACAAATGGGTAATCTGTTGAAAATAATTTTATGGTGTATTGTATTTAGTTTTTTTTTGTTTAATTTATATTTTTATAAATAATCAAACACAAAATATATGAATGAACCAAACCATCCAAACTAAAAACTAAAAAAATAAACCAACCCCAGACTGACCAAAATCTTGACCCGGTCCAAAGTAAACAACATATAAGTAATTTAGAGTTTCTTATTTGAGATAAGATTAGCTCACTACACCTCTACTTGCTGCATCTTCTAGTATAGCTTTATTCTTCAATCTTCAATTTATGCTTCTTCACAGATGGGTCATCAACACGGTATCATGGTCTAGCTGATATGGATTTGTCCCCTTTCCTTTTAGTCTTGCTTAACACAAATTTCTCTCTATTTACAACTGAGTTCTCTAGATTAAGGGTTTGTGAAATTGTTTTTGGTGCTAAGAAGTAGGGTTTAGTTCACTGAGGTTTGACATATGCTCCTGGTAAGCTGCTTCCTTTGTTCTTCTCAACTCTGTTGATGGGACATAAAAATAACATAGCACTTCTTGACCAGTAATGGAAGAGGGGGAGATTAACATGAGAAGCTCGGACCTATTTGTTACTAGATGGTGTCAGAATCTAAAGATTCATGCAATGAAGATCTGACCAATGACCCCCTAATCTACTGAGAGTCCTTTTTGTTGGGTAGTTAATTAGGCAAAGTAGTAACTCCCTTTTTTTGTTGCCCTGATCTGCAGTTGTACAGATGATGTATGTGGATAAACTTAGCATAGCCTATCCAGTTTTTTTATTTATTTGTTATTGTTAGCCTCAGGTAGGAAGATTAATACTTGTCACTGCTAATAGTCCTTCTGCCTGTACTTGGAAGTTCATGGACTGCTGTATATGTGAATGTATTTAGTACCAATGCCATGTTAGCTAAAAAATCTTCTAGTTGATTGCCTTCTCTATATGTATGAACTATCTGCATTTGCTTGTATGAAAGTAGGCTCTATATTTGCATTATTATGTCTTCTACTTTCCATGGTATCTCTCATTCCTTGCTTAACATCTTCTGCATTAGTAGAGATTCAGTCTGAATGATCACGTTTTTATTTTCGGATGAATGACAGTGTCTAGCTACATATAATATAGTCAATGCCTCTACTTCCATACTAGTTTTATCCTCAATTGTTGCACCTGTTGCATGTAATAGATCCCCCTCCTTATCCTTAAGACAGAATGCCCAAGAACTCCTTCTTGGGTTTCCTTTAGAAACTCCATCATTATTGTACCTGACCCAACCATTTTGTGGATACTCCTATAGCATCGGTATTACCTTAATTATAGGTTTTAATTTACTAAGTTGCTGCAAAATGACTGGCCATTCCACTGAAAAATCAAGTGTAGGTTTTCTAACCTTAAGAAGCATCCTTAAATGTCTGGTGACATTCATAATCAGCTTATGTACTGACACTCCCTTCCCTTTATGCTTCAGTGCATTTCTTCTTCTCCAAAGCTCCCACATTATAATCCTTGGCATTGATCTGAAATATACTCTCTCCCTTGACTTCATATCTGTATTCCACCATGCATATATGGTATTACTTAGACTCAATCCTTGAATATTTATACCTACAAAACAAGATAAGTAGGACCAAGTCTTGTTAGCATAATATAATCTCAGTAACATATGAACCACTGTCTCTTGTGTTGGATTTTGGCAGCACTAATACTTGGAGGGACCTGCCACTCCCTACCTTCTGATGGTAGTATCCACTGCAATCTTTCCTTTCTATATTCTCCACATAAAAATATCATCTTTAATGGTAAACCCTTTATCCACAACTTCTTGCAGAAATCATTAGGATCCTCTCTCTGTCTTATATAGTGCCATGCTGATTTAACACTAAAATTCCCTCTTGGATCCACTAACTATGTTACTTTGTTCTTATGTACTATTTTCTATGGAATACTCACTTTTTGCCTTATGTGATCCATAATTTATTTAGAAAATAATTCATTCAGTATTTCTACATTCCACTGCCCCTCATCTATCAAATCTTTGACTCTTTACTGTCTATCATCCTATTCCCTACTTTCCTCCATAATAGAGTACAAATGTCCTATTCCAATCCAATTATCATACCAAATATATACATCTCCTCCCCTTATACTCCATATTATCAGATGATCAATGAGGTCCCTTACTTGTAGCATCTTTTTCCAAACTTGGGATCCTCCTCCTGATTTCCACATAACTTCTTTAGGATGTAACTTCCTGCAGTACTTGTTAGCATGAATTTATTCCATATAGAGCTCTTGGCTATAAAATTCCACCATAGCTTTAGAAGAGAGCTGTTGATACATCTTGTAACCTACTAAAACCTAGTCCTCCTTCCTCTTCTAGCACACATAACTTAGACCAAGCCACCCAATGCCTACCTTACCCTTCTATATTACTACTCCAGAAAACTTAGCAAAGTAATTTTGAAGAGAAATTAACATATTATTAGGAGGATTTATTACTAATAGACAATGAATGGGTATACTTTGAAAGGCATGCTTAATTAGACTAGCTCTCCCTCCAAAAGATAAAAGTTTACCCATGCATGTTTGTAGTTTGCTACTAATCCTATTCATTATTCGTTGCTAGTACACCTTCTTCTTTCTCATATAGAATACTGGACATCCTAGATGATTGAATGGAAATTCCTTCTTAAGAATTCCAGTTGCCATTTCTACCATAATTGCTGCTCCATTAGACACTTTATCTTGAAAATACAATGCACTCTTCTCTTTGTTAATTCTCTGTCAAGACACCAACTCATATCTTTCCAATGTATTTGTCAGTAATTATAAAGTGCCCAACTCAGCTTTACAAAGAATGATCATATCATCCGTAAATGAAAGATGATAGAGTTTGGGACTTCCTATAGGCATGCCAAATAACTTGAACTCATTCCTAAACATCAATTCCATTAATCCTCTAGAAAGTAGCTCTACTGCAATGATGAATAAAGTAGGTGAGAGGGGGTCCCCTTGCTTAAGACCCCTAGAAGATTTGACAAAACCTCTCGATTTTCCATTTAGCAATAAGGAGTACCAACTATTTGACAATAATCTGAATACCATGTCTATGATTTCTTCACAAAACCCAATCTTCCTCATCGCTTTTGTCAGAAAGAGACACTCCATTATATCATAGGCTTTCATTATGTCCAATTTCATGACTATGTTTGGTGGGTTCCCTCTCTTTTTGATTTTAGACATTATTTCTTACACTACCAAAATGTTCTCAGCAATACTTCTCCCATACACAAATCCAGCTTGCTCCTCAGATACAATATCAGGCAATATACACTTAATTCTTTCATGAATAAGCCTTGAAAAGATTTTATTCATAAAGTTACTAAGTTATATTAGTCTCAGGTCTGAAAAATTGTTAACCACTAGTAGAAGTACCAAATTTGTGTGAGCGATAAACCTTAGGAAATCACAGCCACAGAAAAAAGCAAATACCATCTGGTGAAAATCTTTAGCTATTATATCCCAAGCATCCTGAAAGAAAGAACCAGTCATACCATCGGCCCTACAGCATTGTTCCTAGTCAATCCCATGACTTCTACCTTTACTTCATCCAATGTTGGAATCCTCTTCAATTCTGCATTTTGATTTGTAACGCCCCAAAATATCATTATGAGACGTCACACGGTGCTTAAGGTTACAAGTATCCCTAAGATAACCCTTTGAGCCTGTTACTACTTCTGACACTTACTTTTAAGATGGATAAAGCAAAAAAAATGGCACTGTTATAACATATCTCAACTGAAATAACAAAAGAATACTATCTGAATAGCAACATGCTGAAAAGTCTAAAATACCACTGATAGTCTAATCTAACAAAGCCTCTACTACTCATAATCTAACAAAGCCTCTACTACTCAAGAACTAGAGATCTATTGAGACAGATCCCCAACTGACTCATACTTAACTGAAAAGAATAAACTAACTACTATAAAGCTTGAAATTAATAAAAATAGGTTCTCGAACCATGAGGACTCACCAACTATGGAGTTGTAGATCAAGGCACTCGGAGATCACTAATGCTGCTGAGACTAAGCACCTGAACCTACATTATGAGATAATGTAGCACACAGACGTATATGTAGATCAGTACTTTGAGGATGTAAAGAGTATATGGGGGTGTATACGATACTTAAAATAATAATATCATGAATCTTTACAGAAATCATGTATGCTAATATAACTGACTCACATAGCTCGAATAATCTCAAAATGCATATCTCGTAAATTATGAATAATGGAACACAGTATAAATCTCATCTCAAGGAAACATACTTTACTTTGGAAACTGATTACTTACTCTTACTAATAGGAAAAACTACTTTCTTCTTGGTAAAATTTTACTTTAAGAAACTACTTTGAAAAATCTTGTTGTTCGGGAGGTTCTCTTAACCGACATACACCATGTGAGCTACATGGAGTCCAACGCCTTGTCCTCCTAAGGAACAAACCTCACGTTGGGGAGAGGCATCTTACTCTTTACAGGGAGTATAACCACAACTCAGTGATCACTATCTTGGCCTCGGGCCCATAAATCTCAATCCTATAGTGGCACATAGTTCTAGGGTATGAAACTGTAGTAACTTACCCAACTTGGTGCTAAATACTACTCCCTTTAGTTAGCTATGCTCATCTCATAGAAATCTACTTTAAAATAATTTTGTGGTTCATAAAGAACCCAACTATAAAATCTGTAAACTCATTTAGAAAAGTGGATTTCAAAGCTACTATGAGCGTCAAGGTCAAAACTTTCTCAATAATCTCAAAATACTCAAATCATGGGGGCTTATAGCACAAATGTTCTTAAAATTACAATCTCAAATAGGGATTAATGACCCATATATCAATCACACGTTAAGACGTATCAAAATTCATACTCGATATCATAAAGATTCATAAATAATATAGAAATCTAGACATACTCATGTACTTCAATTTCTAAAACATTGAAACCATCATAATCTCAAGAAATAATAATATAGGGTATAAACCCATACTTCAATTTCATAAGAAAACATGTAAAACCATATATCTTTGTAATTAAAAAAACTTTTGGGCACAAGGACGAAAGGAGTGTCCTTGTTCAAACCCCACATACCTTAGATTATGACTTGTAGATGAACAAGCTTACTTGAGACTCTTTTTCATACTCTTGAGTGAGGGTTCTTGAAGCTTTTGGTTAGGGAACTTTGAATCTCAATTTAATTTTCAAAATTTATGGTGGAATCTTAAAGTTCTTAGAGAAGGAATTGAGTTTTCGCTTGAGGGAGAAAACCCTAGGCCTTGATTTTTTTTATGGATATGAAGTTATTTGCTTTGTTTTGAATATATCTAAGTGTTAAAAGGGTAGGAAAAGACCAAAATTCCTTTTAAAAATGGCTTAAAAATACTGAATGGGATATGCGATGGTCGGAGTGATTGTTCGTCGCAAGTCTTGATGGCCTGTCTGACCGTCTATCACATGTTAGTCAGACAAAGGCCACACTGCCTCGTTGCGATGGTCCATCACTAGCTTGACGGTCCATCATCCTGGCCATTGCACTTGGACCAGAAGAGGGAGTCACTGCCTTGGTTGCAATGGTTTGGGAGATAGTCCATCGCAAGTTCGATGGTCTGTCAACCTACCCGTCGCACCTGGGCGCTTCCTACAGCTTTTAGTAAAGTGACCATAACTTCTAATTCTAATACTAGATTTAGATGAAATTGTTATTGTTGGAAAGCTAATTCATTTTTCCACACAATAAAAGTCAAATTTAGGAAAATTCCACATAGTTTAAACGCCAATCACTTTGGAAGTCATTCCTAAATCTTTTAGATTTGAAAAAAGGCTTCACTTGACATGCTCTAAAGTCTTAGACTATGAGGGAACTTTATGGGGTCTTATATGATCATCTGTTATAACAATTAGCAGTGCATCTAACATTGAGAAATCCTGAAAATCTACTTGTTTCTAGAATTGATTTTGATAAAATAACTCTGCAGCTTCAACAATATCATCTTGATTCTCCAACCCACTACCCTCATCATTCTGAATTCTTGTAATCTTCAGTCTATTCCTTCTTTCCTTCACAATAGCTTGAAATAATCTTGTGTTCTTTTCATCATCCTTGAACCACTCAAAACCAGCTTTCTATTTTGAGTAGTCTTCCTCTCTTTTCAACTGCAATGTTAATTCAGCCTATTCCTTGAATAATACTGCCCTATTCACCACAGAAGGATCCTCATCAAACAACCTCTCCCTTATCTTGATCATCTCTTCAAGTGTAGCAATCTCTTGCAAAATATTCCTAAAAGTTTGCTTACTTTATTTAGTCAATGTAGCCTTGGTTCTCTTCAACTTTCGATGAAAGATAATGAATGGATTACCCTCAATTTCTACCTTCCAATTCTTCTTTATAACCTCGAAGCAAGATTCTTCTTTAAGACAATAATTAAGAAACCTAAATGGTCTGATCAAATAGTGTTTATTAGAATTGCAGTAAAGCAACATTGGTGCATAATTTGAACCACTTCTTTATAAATTTTCCACCTCCAGCACAGGGAATAACTCCTATAACTTATTATAGCAAAGGGCTCTATCCAGTTTTTTGAAAATACAATCTCCATCCATTCTTCCATTCCACCCAGTAAACATGCTCCACTTGAAAGCAATCTCTTCTAAGTTACAATTTCCAGTACAATGATTAAAATCTTCTATTTCTTCAAAGGTCATAGGTAGTCCTCCCAACTTCTCTTCTTCATACCTTATGACATTAAAATCTCCACCCATAATCCATGGTTTCTCTATTGTACACCTCAGTGCCTCAAGAGACTCCCATAAGAGTACTCTCTCTATTTGACTACATTTAGCATAAATTAATTAACCACAACCACCACTCTTGCATTCTGATTCTCCAACCTGAGTGTGAGCTGATATACATCATCATTGATAATAGAATAATCCATATTTGATTCCATTAAAGCCCAGATCTTACCAGACATATTGACTGCAGCATGCTACATTCCCAACCTTCTCTTATAAGCTTCAATATTCTGACCTTCCTGGAATGGTTTCATATTCCCAATAAAACCAAATTGGTATTATTTGTGCATTGTTATCAACCGTATAAAAGCCTTTTGAGTGTTAACAGCCTTATATTCCAGATTAGTGCATTCATTTTGAGGCTGATTTTGAAGTGTGGCTCCTTGTCTATATTGAACTGGAACTTATATGTTTGATTCTTTTGCTATGTTTTATATGATTTGTCTTTAGTGACCTGATCTGATTGGGAGATAGATTTCCTACCACTACTGCCTTATCTACATTATCTATTAAATCCTCAGTATCCATATCTTCTTTCGCACTATTAGCAATATCCATCATATTTCATGCTTCCATTATAATAGGTACTATATCCTCTAGTATTTGTTCCTAATTTGACTTATTCTACATCACCATCAGCTCTCTTAATTCATTCTGGTTCTTTCCATCCTCTTTTGAACATTGATACACATGTTCATTACTTGTTTATATGTTTTGTGCCACATTATGTACTACCAACTGCATCTTTTCCTTACTTCCTTCTTCTACTTGGTGTTGATCTTTACAACCATCTTTATTGATTTGTATTTCTTCTTCTAGTATAGTGTTTGAGTTTCCAAAGCTCTTGTTTACCCAATCCTTAGTGCTCTTCTTCTCTTCTACACTGTTGGGTACTAATTACTTCTCTGGCTTGTCCTTGTGTTCCAATAAATCAAATGTATTTGATGTTTCTATTTGAGCATACTTGTCCTTTATTTCCCCCACTATAATTCTTTACTTCCATTGATTTTTGTTATTCACATCATCTGCATTCATTTTTGTTTTTCTTGTTTCTTGGCATCTTCCTTAATCTTTTCATTTCCTTCTCTTTTTTCTCATGAATCTGGTCAAATAACTTAGGGTGAATAGTCTAACATGATTCCTCATCATGCCCTTGTAAGAAACACTCTTTGCAAAACTTAGGATTGTAATCATATTAAATTTGTATCCATTTGGACTTATGTTACTAATGAGTTCATCTTCTTCATTAATCTTAATTCTATGTGGCAGTTTAGCAATCAAATCCACCTCTATCCTACTCTTGCACAGTTTGTCCTAGTATGATTCCTTGTGGCTATATCTACTACCAAAGGCTCTCCCACTACAGATGCAATCGCGAATATGGCTTCCTTGGAAAAGAATTTGGTGGTAGATCTGGTAATAAGATCTAGGCCACTCCCACCGTGGTTTCAACATTAAGCTTGAACCATGGATCCCATTTAAGAGTCCTCATTTGCCAATACCTATCTCTAGATTTGATATAGTATGTAGTCGCTGATAAAAGTTGTACGTAGTCCTCCAGTTGATTCAAATGAATCAAACTATGCCTTGTATCTAACACACCTATTGTACAATCTCCTTTAACCCCACATTTCTTTGGAATTATTTTTTTAAGTTCATTAACGTCTGGTTTCCTATAAGGAAACTTACCAATAATTGCATATTATAAATTCTCGTACATAATCAAGCTTTTCATTTCTGAAGACTTCCACGTAATCGAGGAATCTCCATGCTATATAACTATGGGTTTAGGAGGTACACTAATATTATCATGAACGTATGGTTTAGCTTTTAGTAGATCAGCATATTTTGGAGCTGGTACGATACTCTTATTTTCAGTAATTTGCTTAGTGGAATCCTCTGGTGGGATAATCCCATAGGAAATAGTAGCCATAGTGATTCTAAAGTGATTTAATATAGAAGGTTTTGCATGCGCCAATTTTAGGGTTTTTGATATAAGTAGATTTTCGATTAATTTTGTTCATGTTTTGACTCTTTTTATTGATGCACAAGTTATTAAAAAAGGTATTTGATGCTCTTTTTATTGATGCACAAGTTATTAAAAAAGGTATTTGATGTAATAAATGATAACATTTATGTTCACAACAATGAGTTTAATATATAAAAGTCCACAACAAACAATAACATAAGTTTTTGCAATTACAACGATCATGTTGGATTACGATCCGGTCATGTAGTTCTTTTGTGGATAGTTCTTACATACGGAGCTCTTATTTTTTCTTTATGGAAATGATTATCCTACTCCACGCCTTATATTATATGGCCTTCTTTCTAGTTTGATAGTGCTTGGGTCAATTATGGAGGAGGTATTAATCTCCCCAAAATCTCTGCAGGAACAACCTAAGATTCTTTGGGAGGCACCGGAGTAATATACCTACTATATGCCATTGTATATTTTTCCATTGATTAATATGAAGAGGAGTACTCATAAATTTTAGTTCTATATTTTTCACCGTATTGAGCTCGAAGAGATGCCATATCATGTGGATAGAGTATTTTATTTAAGTAAAAAACTCTACATGTACACGATCTTCTTTGAAGATCGACCGTGGAAACATCACCATGACCGTTGATACTGAACTTATAATCTGCTATTTGACAAGATAATAACCTATTCCCCGGACTGATGTTCATTGATATTATTTTTTCCTCTTCTAGAACAAATGGGGTCCTGTGTCCTCGAACTCCACACTCCTTTCATGAAAAAATTAGCCATACTTCTTATTTATTATTTCAAACAGAGCCATGATGGGAAATTCACTTTCATCATCAAATAATGAATTCACTAATTCAACTATTTGACATCATAATATTGTACCTATACAAAATAATCACTAAGTACGACATCATACTAAACTTTTAACTCAAACAAGACATCAAATTCATAAGAATGTACCTATTTGCCAGACAGAATACCTGGCTCTATCTCTCTAAACCGACACGTATAAGATGTTCTGTTGCTTTGGGATGTATATCTGTTATTTGATTCAAATTGTCTAAAAACTCCTCTCTACTATATGCTTTAACTGTTCTATAAAAAAGAGTCATGACCCTTTCATTGTGAACCCAATGTTCTCTCCAAGATGCCTGATGCAACAACTAAAGTGAGCCGAAGTGAAGAAAATTGAACCCATCTTTGGAATACTTAGATGTCTATCCGAAACAAAAGGAAATTCTTTTTTATCTTAAACACAGATTCATAGTCTTTCAAGGAAATATCCATAAGAGACATCACATTCCTGGTACGCTACGTACAAAAGTGACAGGAAAGATGTGATTCTCCGTATTATATGCCACCGCCGCAAGCAGAACTCCATTATACCTGCTCCTCAAAAAGTTACCTTCGATGTCTATAAATTTCCTTAAATTTCGAAAGCCTTGAACCAAGAACCATAGGATACAATAAAGTACTTGAACCTTCCATTTTCATCAACATGCAACACCATCTTACTTCTAGGATTTGTGCACTCAAGCAAGTAATGGTAGGCATCGAGGACTGCATGCCCATGCTTGTGTGTCCCCCAAACCATGTCATTGGAAATCCCCATGTTCATATATATCTTCCAAGAATTGAACATGAAACCTAATTCTATAAGGAGTTGATTGGCCATAACCCTTGTAGAAAGGCCTTTGCGATTTGGGGAATCTATTCTTGGACCTTTGCCGTGGAGTGAGCATTTTGGCCAGAAATATGCTCCAAACTACATGTGTGATACTTTTCATGTTTATGAATGATGAATCTATCAGAACTTAATTACTTCATCACTCTCAACCACCACTTGCAGTTCAAATTAGCACATTTGTAGAAAAAGACTTTCCTCGAATTAATCAACTTTATTATTTTGAAATTTTTTTCAGGTGAGAAATAAACAAAGTAGTAGATAGTTCTTTCTTTTCCTTGAATGATATTTTCTTTTAAAATCTGGTCTCTTTATCTTGTTGATTGGTAGACTGTGTTGATTAAGAAGAACTGCCACCATATTGGTCGCATTAATGGGTGTAGATATTTGATCATCATCTGGAATATTCATGTCTAGATCATCCAACCTATCATCAAAGATGTCTTGTTGTTGTTTTCTTCTACATTTTGGTTCTCATCCTTTTTCATATTTTCTACCACGTACACCCTTATCACCGGCCTAGATGAATCACTAAGATAAGAACGCAGCCGGACCTGATCAGTTATCTTGAACGACAGTACCCTATAATTTTCAAAGAAGTTGTGCATGTAGCTGATGATGAGTTCTTCTGGTTGACAATTCAGTGCATAATAGCTGATGATTAAGTTCACAAAATAATCATATGAAACATTACTTTGGACTGTCATAGCTATCGTCTCTAGAATTTCACCCTCCTTCCAATGCCATACATATCAATTGCTCTTCTTGATCTATTGACCATGACAGTCCACCCCTATTGTTATCGATCCCTCCATTAGTGGTACCTAAATAAAGTCATTTGTCAAAAAATGTTAATAGTGATTTCATAGTGCCGTAACATGAATCCCAATAGATGTGTAATCTATTGTAATAGGTGAAAATAAGTTACAACAGGTAAGTGATTTCATCTATTATAATAGGTGAATCATATATTGCAACAGACTATACATCTGTTGTAATAGATGAGGCACCTGTTGAGATAAATGTTACAGACAAGGAACCTTTGAAGCTGATTCCAACAGATGAGTGACATGTTGCAACAGATAATTAACTTGTTGCGACAGATGACTTACTTGTTTCCATAGATGATGTGTCTGTTGGAATTGAGTTCAGGTTCTATTGCAATAGGTTACTAATTTTTTGCAATAGATATTTACTCTATTGCAACAGACGACTCGTCTGTTCAAATCGAGTTCAGGTTCTGTTGCAACGGGTTACTAATCTGTTACAATAGATATTTACCCTATTGCAATAGATAACTAGTCTATTGCAACAGATAGGTCATATGTTGAATAGATGACCCATCTATTTGATTCATGTTACGACACTATAAAACCAAAAACATGAATCCAACATATGAGTCTTTCTTTGCAACAGATGGCTCATATGTCGCAATAGATGATTGATTTGTTTAAACAGATTGCTCTTATGATGCATTCATGTTTACGTGCTATCTATTAATGAAAAACAGCACAATAGTAGTTACCCAGATGAAAAATTCAATTAAAAATAATAATTTGACATACCAAAGTCTCCTATGAAGTAATGCCAAAGTGGAAAGTGATGTACGAAACAAAATTTGACCTAAGAAATTGATCAAATAGCAATAGTAGCGGTAACAAAAATAAGAACAATGGTCAACAAGAAGAAGATGAAGATGATAATGAAGTACAAGGTGATAATATTGAAGTAGAAGATGATGAATAAAGCAGTAGAAACAATGAACAATAAAAATCACTAAGAGAGAGAAAATAATAATGGATGAGAAGAGAGAGAAACACACCTTCTTACCCTTCATTTCGTGTTATATTAGGTAAACATTTGGATCAACGTGTAAATTTAAAAACTTGTGTGATATTCTCAAACTTACCCAACTTTCTTAATCCATAATAAAGTAACTGTCACCTACACTCAATTATTAAGACTTGAGTCACCTACACCTCATTTTCAAATTCTTTTGTCACTTTTAGCCCAAAGCCCCTTATCAGTGAGTACAAAAACATGCAGTATTATATCAATACATCAAGCTATTCAATCACGTTATTCTATTGGCTCATTCATTTATGGACTATCCTTGCTTAAATAATTTTTTTAAAATTTTTTGGTGTTCAAATTGTCTTTGTTTTTGAACAATTACTTTAAGGTTGTCGGATGAAATTATAAACTCACCAACATTTATAGATACTAATACAAATACGTCAATAAGCCAAAAATGACATATATATAAATAAGATTGAGCTCATAGAAACCACCACCAAAGAATGTGGTGCAGTGGATGGAGTTGCTCCTTCCTTAACCAGAGGTCTTGGGTTCGAGCTCTGGATCCTTGGTAAGGAGTGCTACCCCCCAAAAGGGACCCTACCCGATGCAAATTCGGATTAGTCGGACTACAATGTGGGTACTGGACACCAAATGAAAAATAAAAAAATTCATAGAAACCTAAAGTTGACATCATTTTCATTTAGATACTTCAATAAAAACATGTATCATTTAAAAACCTTCTTCCTGACACTTTTTGCTAGCTTGAAGGGTTATGTTTTTCACACAGAAAGGGTGTGCAAAAACGTAAAAAGTATATGATTTGATTTGTTTTCACAAAATTTTTAATAAAGCCTAAAAGTTGTAAAAATAATTCCACAAAAAAATTCCGGATTATTTGTTCCTTTTTCCTCAACTTCTTTTGATAAAACCCTACAATTTTCAGGAAAAAAAATCCCAAAATCCAAAAATTTTCCTTTTTTAAAGAAAATTCTTTTTGAGAATTTTATTAGTATTTTATTTATTAAATAAATAACATATATTTCTTTATTCCCTGATTTTTTTAATCAAAACTTTTGTTTTGACATTTTCCAAAAGCTACGATTAACTTTTGGTGTAAACTAAGTTTTGTTTCTTCAGAAAATTATTTCTATTTTGCTTATTAAATAGATTTTAAAATAGTTTTTTTAAATTTAAAATGTCACATATAATCGTTTAATTCGATTCTTTGTCAAGTTAGAAGTAAATGTCTTACTCTCTCCTTATTCTTTTGTTGATCATCCAAAAAGTGTCAAAATAATATATCAGATCCTACAACAATCTTTTAAATGGTTCAAGTCATGGTTAAGAAGTGTAAGTAAATAATAATGTCAAACTTTTTTTTATAATCATGGTGTTCGAGCCAACTTGCGTGCACTTCGATTGCAGGTACCAGATAACTTGTCCACTAAGAGTAAATCAAATGGGAAGAAATCACATATTATTTCACTCAATTTATTTTTAGTGAATGTAACACCCCATATTTTTGGGATAGAATTTGAACCGTTGTTTCTACGTGTATAAACATGAATCCAATTATTTCTATATAAAAACTAGTGTGATGATCATTATCCTTGTGTGAAAAGTGCTTTTGAGAGGAAGAATGTTTGTAGCAAACACTTAAAGTGAAGTGGAGTTAAGAACTTTCGTTATCGACCAAAATTTAGAATTCGATTCTATAAGGGTCAACTTTGAACATATATAACTTCCAAAATATGTTGAATTTTAGGGCTCAAGACCTACCAAATTATTGATAAATGTGTCCTCTTTTCAAAGCATCTGATTTCGCATTAATCCAATACCCGAGAAAAATGTTATGGGCATTTCGTGAGAAACCAGAAAGGGTCCGTGATGGTAGCGTATCACAGAGCTTATGGGAAAGATTTCCCTCCATGATGCGCTGATGCGTTAAATTCAGGCAGTTTATGGTTATATTTACTTGGGAGGAGGGGTATTTAAGTCTTTTCACACATAAAAGACCCATAAAAACTATATTAACCTATTTCCATTTGTTTTCATGACATAACATCGATTATATCACTCTAAAAAATCCTCTCTCTCAAATCCCCCCTATCAAGTCAAGACTAGGGTTCAATGAGATTGTCATCTAGGATCCTAAGGGTGTTGTTTTATTCAATTTTATTTGTAATTAAGGCATGTACCTCTCTCCCTTGTGCTTATATTTTCTTAATAGCATGAAATTGATTATTATTTATGATTTTAATAATGGGTTTTGAACTATGGGTTTAGGGTTGTGCATGTGTATGGTTTAAATATTTTTTCATGGATTGTTATGCAAAATTGATGCTTTATTACTGTTAATAAATATTGTGGGATGCATGGGAATAATGATTTAATGGAGGGGTCATGGTTAATCCCTAATTTGATGATTTTGCCTTGGTATATAGTTTGGAAATCATCTTCCCTCATACTTTTTTGTGAAATTGACAATGAATATGATTTTGTCACATAGTTTGACTATTCTTGGAATCCTTGCGTTGTATAAATGGTAAAGGGGACATGAATTGGTTTGGTTTGGTTTTCAAATAATTTTGGATAGGCCTTAGTTGCCACGGTTTTGTTTTAATTATAAACTTTGGAGTCAAATTTGGTTTAATGGTTTCATATGGTATAAAGAATAGACTTGCAAGCTCTAATCTTTATATGATGAAACCAACGGTAAATGCCTAATTAAAAGAATAATTGATAAATGATTGGGAAAGTGCAAATGATTTTAATATGGGATTCAAGGGAGTTGTGTAGAATAGTCATGGAAGGTGGAGGTCCCAGGGGACCAATACTTGAAACTCATATTTGCCAAAGTGAGGTTTTGTCATCGTGACCATGTGCATGATGTCACACTTTATATTTTGAGGGATGCACTAGTCATCTCAGGTTTTCTCCGGTCGTACGGTAACACACACTGGGCCCTTTAAACAAGGAGAGCTGAACCCATATAGCCCATGGGTTCCTTTAGGATGGCAAAGCTACACAGCCTAGGATAAGATTTAGAATGTTCATGCTAAGCCTTGTTCCCTTTCCCCGGCATGTTATGTATGTGTGTGTGTATATATATATGTATATATGTATATATGTATATATATATATATATGTATATATGTATATATATATATATACACATATGTATATATGTATATATATATATATACACATATGTATATATGTATATATATATATACACATATGTATATATGTATATATATATAATAACTATATATATATATATACATACTAGTTTAGGTGTACATGCCTTGCGCGTGTACCTCACTATAATGAGTTCAAACATTTTATTAAATAGGACATTAGCTTAAATAATAAGATAAATATAATAATTAAATTTTATATCTTTTGACTATGTAAAGATGGAGAATTTATTTATTAAACCTAATCTTTACCAAAAATGTTGTTAAAAGTCGACCGACATTCATCTACCATCTATAAATTACAACAAAACAATACAATGGCAGAGACATTAAAAAATATAATTAATCTAATCTTTACACATAAAAATTTTCTCAAAGTTGTACGACACTCATCTACCACCTGTAAACAATAACAAAATAATACGATAATAGGGATATCAAAATAATACAACTAAACCCAACCTTTACATAAAAAAATCCCTCAAAGCCGACCAATATTTATCTATCACCTGTAAACTGCAACAAAAGAATATGATAAAAGTGATATCGAAATAATACAATAAAACTTAAATTTTACACATAAAATTTTCTCAAAGCCGATCAAAATTCATATACGAACTATAAACTACCACAAAATAACAAATTAACAGAGATATTACGACAGTACAATTAAAACTAACCTTTCCTAAAAAAATTTCAAAGCCCACCCGCATTCATCTAGCATCTATAAATTAAAATAAAACAATAAGATAATAAAGATATCAAGACAATACAATTAAACCTAACCTTTACAGAAGAAACTATTCAAAGCCAACTGACATTCATCTACAACCTATAAACTATAAAGAAATATAAATAGTGATCACAAAACTTCGATTTTGATCCAACTAATTCTTGTCTCAGCAAAAATTTTGTCCCTTAAGAATGATTTTGAATGAAAATAAAGAAGATATATATATACAAACATGTTGAATTCTATTATGCTGATAAAAACAGTAAAGAAGTTAAGAGTTAGAAAATTAAGCATCCACCAATCTAGACATGCAACTGCATCGAGTTAGATGAGCATTAATCATATTCTCCCAATAGGCAAACCGGTTTGTTCTCTAGTTTAACGTACATCTAAATATTTATAGAAGTATTTTCTTAATAAAGTCCTATTTTACGAGTATTTTTCTAATTGAACAGTACAAAAGGAAAATATTAATTAATTCTCTTACCATATATTTTAGGAGTCTAATATATTTTAGGAAGTCTAGTAGAAATAAAAATATTAATTAATTCTCCTATCATATATTTTAGGAGTCCCATATATTTTAGGAAGTCTAGTTAAGATAATAAAAATATAATTAAATAATAAATTTAAAAAATAGTGAAAAGACAGTTTTGTCTAAAGAATAGTTTTTTAATGAAGTGTAAAAAGTTCAAATCACTTTTCTAAGGGTCTTCACACTTTTAGTATTATATATATATATATATATATGTAAGAGAGGAACTGGATTTTGGTAGTCCTCACAAGGATTTTTGAGGTATTTCATTTTTTTTGTGTGAAATAAAATTATTACACATGGCAATTAATAGTGTCTTTTTTATTACATATTTTCATTTTCACCCTTATTTTTTTTGTTAAAACTATTACACTTGGATTTTTATAATTAATTTTTTTTGACACTTGTTAGATGATTATTTTAAATCAACAATCCCTTTAACACAAAAATTCACCTGTTAAACCTCCCTTCATCACTTGTTAGATAATTAGTTAAATCTTCCCTCATTTTAAATCAACAATCACTTTAACTCAAAAAATATTCAAGCTAACTTTAATCCAAAATAAAAAAATTTCAATGATTTTTAACTACAACCTCATACATAGTTCTTTTTGATATTATTCAGTTCTCAAAATATATAATTAAAATGGGGCGAATGCAGTACTCTTGTAAGGGGCATGAAAAAAATAAACATGATAAGTTAATGGACCGAATTGAGTAATCTATTAATGTAGTTTAATTATCATTTAATTTCCTTATAGATCATTTTTTAGTTAATTTACATAAAAGCTCTAAATTAAGGTTATAATTCTTATAGTATAAACTTGAAATCAGTGATTTTTTTTAGATGATTCTATCAATGAAGAAAATTATATTGCAAAAACTATTGCCACTAAAATTATGAGTGAAGTTAACCTCAACAAAAATCAAAATAAAATTATTTTTAGCTATAAGTAAGAAATTACATACTAGAAAATTTATAAGAGTATTAATATTTTTTCTATTTATGATCTTTATCGAACGTAATTACTAAATATTCTAAATCATATCATTATATACTTGTAACCTTTTGATATATTCTAATTCTCTGGTAATACTTTCTTCCTCATAAATGATATTTTATTAAAAATTATGCAATTATGTGATTAACAACTTTAATAATTATGAAAACTTATCAACATGGCTTGTTTAACATATCATTAGATTATACTGATTATAAAGTAAAAAATATATATAATACAAATTATATTTTAAAATTAAATTATTATTTTTTATACTTTGAGTTTAGGCCCGAGCTTAGCACGGATCTCGCGAAACTAGTATATATATACATATATACATATATACATATATATATATATACATATATACATATATACACACACACACATATATATGTATATGTATTTTCACTTGATGGTGTGCATATGATTTGACTAGTTTAGAATTATCATCCATGGAATTATTTAGTCCTTTATCCCTAATTTACATGCTAGTGCTCCAACCGCTAACCATCTTTAGACGTTGTATCCCTATGTGATGCAGAAACTGGCCATACTTGTACTCTTTGCACGCACAGTGACTAGGTGATCATGGGACAGCTCATGAGTCAGACATAAGTAGTGAGCTTTCATACTTCGAAAGTCCCTATTTCATGATTTGGTTCCTTATATCATATACTTTTCTTTGGTCTAGTTTAGGCGATTTTTGAGGACATATCCTGCCACTTTATGGGAATTTGTTTTTTGTTAAAGTCTGTGGATACTATAGACATGGGTATTATGATTGGTTTGATTATTGATCTCATATATACTTTTGATTTATCTTTCCTATCTTGATATATATATATATATATATATATTTGCTTATTGGTAATGTTGAAATAGGCTAAGGGGGTGTTCTCGATTCCTCGACGGACTTGAGATACCCGTCAAGGCCAGGCCTAGGTTCAGGTTATGACACAATTAGTATCAGAGTTTAGGTTTCGGTGTCATGAGTGTCCATAAAGCCGTGTCTAGTCAATTCTTGCTTCTGTGTGTGTTGTCCACCATACTTATAATCAGGAGGCTACGAGGCATTTAGGAGATGTTTTTCATTCATTCATACTCTAGATAATATAATTGTGTTGTCGATATGAAAGTTATCAAACTTTCCTTTTTTCCTCTAATTCGTGAGCTATGTCTCCTTGTTAAGACGCTAAAAGTGTGAAGTCTTATCTTCCTAAAAATTTTGTTCTTTCTTACTGAGTTATCAAAAGTTGTAAAATGACACAAGGACTTAAAATGAGTCCATTAGTGCATCAAGGTGTATTGATTCAGCCGCGTATCTCGAACTTTATAAATCATACTTTTCATCTTGAGGTACGATATGTAATTTTTCCCTTTCAATAACCTTATTACAAATGTCTCACTTTAGAGAGAAGTTTTGTATTCGAATGTTGTGATAGTATTTCAATCCTGGGAGGTAGTATAAATTGGGGTGTTATGACCTATGAGTATTAAGGTAATCTTGAGTTTTGTGATATAAAGTCTCATATTTAGAAGTCAGAGTGAGGGTAACATTTTAGTGAAAAAGAGATACTTGTAATTGCAAGACCTTTATGTGAAGTGTTGGGGTTGGCATACTCTTATGGTATTAGTTGAGTAATATGCTCTTATGGTAGTCTGTAAAAGAGAGTGGTTAGTTGCAATGTTTGCATCTTTAGTTGGAATAAGAATTAGCTTATGATAACTAGATATGGTAGTAGTGAAGTAAATTATAGATTGGGAATGGAAAGATTGGTCGGTAATAATTTACGAATTTAGCGTTCACTTGGGAATGTCATAGAAAGAGAGAACTGATAATGCCTAAAATACACCTCCAATTGAAGGGTGAAATGGTCGTTGTTAAATATAGTAACCCAACTAGGTTGGGGTTGATCCCATAAGGAACAGGCTAGAAATCTATCTTGAAGTTGTTGAAATCACTAGGTAGTATGAGAAAGTAAAAGAGGAGCGGGAGAAGGGGTTGCTGTAACTATCTAAAAGTAACAAGGATTGGTTGGTCTTGGTTGCAAGCAACCTAAGATGAACACTATGATTGTGTTCCCCATGGATTATTAACTTAGTAGACTTATCCTGCACTATCGAATTATTCCAATATCTTACATGTTGAATCGATAAGTTATGTATAATCAACAGTCTTTTGGACAAGCTAAAAGATTCACCCTTTACCTTTTGAGTGTTAGGATGCTGCCTTACTAACCCTTATCTTGATCCCAACTAACTATTACCTTTGGGGTTTCTAGTTATTAGATTATAGTTAACAATCATAATTATATAATGTCTAGTAGCGTGGATCAATCGTTAATCTTCAAATTACTGTTGTGATCTTCTCTTCCTAGTCACTATTTCTCTTTTGGAGTATGTAACAATAATCTAAAAGAGGTCTTAATGTTAGCCACCACTAAGAAATCAATAAGAACAAAGAATACCCAATATATGTAAGAATCTTTATCTAGAATGACTTGATACTTCCTTCCTCAACTTCATTAATCTACTAGGGTTCTCATAACCCTAGCTAAGGAAATCAGCCGCTCATAGTTATGAGATCAATCATGAAATTCACAGACAAATTTACAAAATCAATGACATGATAATGAAATAAGAAGAAATCCCAAAGTCTTAAATTGAATAACAAACCAAAAATAAACCAAGAACAATCAGAGTATAGGATAGCCCCTAAGGGCCTACCCCTGAATATGTGAATGTATGAATTGGTGAATTAATGAATAAACTAAACAACGTTTAATGGGTATTTAAAGGTTACAAGAAACCCTAGAGATCAAATCCAAACTAAAATAGGAAAACTTAATAACCTATACATAATAGGACTTAAAAACATCATAGGAATGTAATTGGGATACATGGAAACCATAGGAAATGATTTAGGAATGATCCAGGAAAATCTCTTTCAACAGCCACCTACTCTTTGTACCCGTGGTCTGGTATACGGCGCCGATAGTACATACAATCCTGACACTGGTCACAGAAGCAGACCGCATTTACAAATCATGCATCCTAGCTTTCGAGATTTCCACCTCTAGCACCTTCTTTGCCCACCTGCGGTTCTAAGTCCTACATGTAGTTCTATAGGTTGACTTAGTAGGTGTCGGGAGTCATTTTTTCAACTCTTCTTTGATTCTCGAACATGCTTGGATCATGACCAAACCAGAATGTGTCCCAAACATCCTTAATTACATCAAAAAGTATCCGAAAACACCTTTTTCCTCTTTTTTACAAAATTAACATCCATAACATGATTTTATGCAAAACACTCATAATACACATTAAATCCAACAAAATACACTTAAGTACATGTATATTCTCATAGTTTTAAACATCATAAGTTCTATATATTCATAACACATCAACAACCTCTACTTAGAATATTGCATGTCCTCAGGCAACAAAACATAACAAAATAATATGACGATGCTTAACCAAGAGAAACATAAGGTACCTATTACAGTCAATCATCAGATTTAAGATCAAGATCATTACCCTCTCTAAGTTTAATACTTGAAAACACAACTGTGTGTATTAATGAAGCACAACAATGTGACACAAAAGAATTAAGCTATGGCATTATATTAGCAATAAACAACTATGCATATATACAAGTTACAATACCCAAGTTACACTACCCAAATAAATAAGCATCTAGCAATACAACCCATGTGCCCTCACAATAAGGAAGTCCCACCCACTCATAAATGAAATCAACATGTCGATGCAGGGACGGTCAAGAGACACTCACACTCATATAAGAAGTTACAATTAATGAATGTCAAATACCATACGTTTGCCCTTTTTTTTACCTTAACTTTCAGATAGTCAAGTTAGGATCACTATAGGATTTTTCTCCACTTGTAATGTAGGCTTGGGGATGGTATGATGCATATGAACTTTTAAAGTGACTAACCCTCCTCAGTACTACACTAACCTTAGGGTCTTACTTATTAGCCAATTTTATTTTTTATTTCCACCCTTATTTCTCTCTTTTATTATTTTATTGCATATTCAGGTTGGGCATGATCTTTTATTATTTGTTTTTCATTTAAAAAAAATTCTTTTCTTTTTCTACCACACCCATCCCTACTAACTTTTCTCTTATTTACCCTTCTTCATACCTATTTTACACTACACATCCCTATGATAGCCATCCTCAACTTAGGCATTTTGCCTGAGTTGAGGTGCACAATGTCCAAGTAGCACCAGGGCCAAAATAAGTTCATTGTACTATAAATAGGAAGGTGAAAGGTGTAATAAGAAAAATAGGCATTCAAGCTCAAAATTGGGATCAAGGGATATAATTCACACATGAAAGGTCTTGTAGGCTAAAAATGAACTAATATAAAAAATGACCTATAACCCTTTTCTAACCAACTATCCTGCTACCTAGGCAAGACTAACCGGGCAAGTTCTGGATTTAGCACACAAGAGGAACTAAGTAGTATCTCACACACACATGACACAAAGTTACATCACAAGCTACTACCTATTCGGTTCATGCAATTTTTAGTAAGTGATTATCATGTTCCTAATCCTAATGCCATAACAACATCAATAATAGTAACATATATATACATGCACATAGTTCAAAAATAGATAATTGGAGAAGTATTTATCTCAAAAATTAACAAAAATATGTCAACTGCCCTAAATAGTAATGATTCTCCTAGTTAACCACAAAACATCATAAAACAAAACATAATACGCTTAAACATGACAGATCTAGTAGGAGCAAAACTCCATGGAAATAAGGCACAAAAAAAAACCCTAAGGGGACATCAAGACCTACAAGCAGCCCCACCCATAATAAAAAATCATGCATTGTCTCAAATGCATCAAATCTCTTCAAAACAAGAGCTTTAAAAACATATATATGGCACCATAGGTGCAGAGATATAGAGTCAATCACATAACACAAATACAAATAACAAAATATCTTGGGTTGCCTCCCAAGTAATGCCTAATTTCACGTTGCAGTATGATGGGACTTGGTTGGGTACTCAGACTTACCTAACAATCCCATGGGTATCTGGATTACTCAGAATTTATCAAGGTAGCCTAATATGGCCTCCAGTTTTCTCTTTCTACTTTGAGCTTATGAACCTCACCCTTAATTTTTTGTTTGATTTTTGCATTATACTCATAAGGTGGATTTATAAAAATAAAGGACCCAAGAAATAGATGTGGCATGTTTTACTTCTTGGACCTTACGTGAGGAATATGGTTCTTTGATTTAGGCCCAGGAAATTCAAGAATATAGACATATGTTTCCTCCTCCTTCCACTCTTCTTCAGGATCAGACGACTCGATCAAGATCTAACTATCCAAACATAATATTTAAAAATGCTTTGAATGAGGTCCAACATGCCCTAACTCAGGATTTGAATCATTCTTTACATCCATACATAATTCTAGTATGCTCTCCTTAAGAGTGACACTAGCCATAACAGCATGAGAAATTTTAGATTCGTCTAATTTTAGCTCCTCAAGTTAGATTTTCAAAATTCTTTTAGTTTCACACCACCCATAACTAATATGTTGGGTGTTATATGAAACAACTTTTTCATCCAATTCTACTTATAGGTGGTAAATATTCGAGCCAAATATGTCAACCTCTTGAATAAGCTAACGATTATTGTGAACAAAGTATGTACTATTTCTAATAGGCTATCCTTGTGCTCAAACGCTATATTTACAACACTCCTGCAATAATGCACCACATCAAAAAGAAAAGAATCAATAAATAAGAAGTCATCATCATTCCATAGTTCCTCTAGCTAGGTTCTCATATCCAGAAGAGTAGGAAACAAAACAAACAAAACAAATGAAAATAAAACTCGATAACTCCAACAACTTCAACAAAGAATTCTGATACCGTATTCCCCAACAACAATACCAAAATTTGATAACGCCTAAAATACACCTCCAATTGAAGGATGAAGCTGTCATTGTTAAATATAGTAACTCAATAAGGTTGGGGTCAATCCCATATAGAATAGGACAAAAATCTGTCTTGAACTTATTGAAATTATAAGCCATACAAAAATCTAAAAGGAGGAAGGGTTGATGTAACTAGCTAAAAGTAACAAGGCTTGGTTGCTCTTAGATGAAAAAAATCTAAGACGAACACTAGGCTTGTGTTCCCTATGGCTTCTTAACTCAGTATACTAATCGTTCACTATCGAGCTATTCCAGTATCGTGCATGCAAAATAGATAGGTTATGTACCATCAACAGTCTTTTGGACAAACTGACATATTTCACCCTTTACCTTTTGAGTCTTAAGATATCACCTTACTAACCCTTAACTTAATCCCAGTTAACTATTACCTTTTGGGTCTCTAGTTACTAGATAATAGTTAACGATCTTACTTAGATATTACCTAGTAGAATGGATCAACCATTAATTTTAAAATTATTGTTTTATTCTTGTTTTCCTAGTCACCACTCCTGTTTTGATGTAAGTAGCAATAATCTAGGTAGGATATTAACATTGGCTACCACTAAGAAATCAATAAGAACGAAGAAAATGCAAAACATACAAGAATCTTTATCTAAAATGACTTGGCACTTCCTCTACTCTATTAATCTGCAAGGATTTCCACAACCCTAGCTAAGAAAATCAACTGCTCATAGTTAATTGATCAACCATGGAATTCATAGATAAAATTACAAAATCAATCTCACAATAATAATAGAAGAGGAAATCCTAAAGTTTTAAATTAAATAACAAACCATAAACAAATCAAGAACAATGAGAGTATAGGATAGCCCCTAAGGGCCTACCCTTGAATTTTTGAATGTATGAATTGATGAATTAATTAATAAACTAAACAAACCCTAAAGGATATCTTTAGGTTACAAGAAATCCTAGAATTCAAATCATAACTAAAATTGAAAAACATAATTAGCCATACATAATAAAAATTAAAAACATCATAGGAGTGTAATTGGGATACATAGAAACCTTTGGAAATTATTTCAAAACAATCCAGGAAAATCACTAACGGCGACCACCTACTCTCTATACCCGCGGTCTGGCACAAGGTGACGCAGGTAGTACTGCGACACTAGGCATAGGTGCATACTGTAGGTACAAATCTTGTAGCCTAACTCTCTAGATTTTGACCTTAGGCACCTGCTTTGCCTACCTGCGGTCCATAGGTTCTACAAGTGGTCTGTTAGTTGACTTAGTAGGTGACGGAAGTCATCTTTTCAGCTCTTCTTTGATTCTCGAACATGCTTTGATCACATCCAGGCTAAAAAGTGCTGAACATCCTTAATTGCACTAAAAAGTAGCTGAAAACACCTGTTTTTCTTTTTTTTCACAAAATTAGCATCCAAATCACGATTTTTTTCAAACACTCCAAAACCACCTTAAATCCACCCAAATAGCCTTAAGTACATATATATTCTCATAGTTTTAAGCATTGTAAATGCTTTATATTCATAGCACATCAGGGACTCGGTGGTTTTTATAGAATTTTGAAGATAGTTGTGGTGTATGCATGGGTAATTGGATATGCTGTAAGGAGGTAAATATTCCTTAGACCATAAAGGGATTAGGTAATAAGATTAAGATCGACTATCCTTATTAGGTGGTTTGAATACACTAAGGGTCCTTTCTTTTTCTCTAGTAGTCGTAAGTTGGTTTGGTATATGAGAAAACATGTAAGGAATAATAAGGTGTAGTAGTGATGTGTTGAATAAGAATGTGTTTATAGGCCTACAAAATAGTTTTAGAATTTTCAAATGGGGTTCGGGGTTGTTTTCGATCATGGAGGTAGTAAGCCTAGGTAAAATTTTGATTGTTTTGATTTTCTCACATGGGGTGAGGAGCTTTGGGTCTCTTACCCCTTGTACGACATTGGTATCATTGTCTTATGAGTTGTGCGTACATAATTTATTTGGTGATACCATGAAGCCCTTTTCTTTTAATTCCTATATGTGTTTTTGTTGAGGCAAATTCTTTATGAGATGTTACATACTTCATTACATACTTGTAAAGCTTTAAAAGATTCCTATCCCTCATTCGAGGATGAATGATTCCAAGGGGAAGATAATGTAAAACCCCACATTTTTGGGCTCAAATTCATACCGTTGTAACATTAAGAGTGAAGTGGAGTTAAGAACTTTCATTATAGACCAAATTTTGGAATTCGATTCTACAAGGATAAAATTTAAACGTGTATAACTTCTAGAATATGTGGAATTTTGGGGCTCAAGACCCACCAAATTAAATATAAATGTGTCCTCTTTTCAGCACATCTTATTTCGCCTTAATCTAATACTTGATCAAATCGTTATGGGAATTTTTGTGAGAAATTGGTGAGGGTATGCGATGGCAGCGCGACACGAAGCTTATCATGGAGATTTTCTTCCGTGATGCACTGATGCTTTAAATTGGGGCAGTTTATGATTTTGTTTTCTCGGGAAGAGGGGTATTGAAGTCCTTTTACTTATAAACGACCCTAAACACTATAGTAATCTGTTTCCATTAGTGTTTATGACATAACATCAATTATTTCACTCTAAAAAAATCTTATTTCTCAAATCCCCCCTTATCTAGTTAATACTAAGATTCAGTGAGGTCGTTATCTACGATCCAAAGGGTGTTGCTTTATTCAAGTTTCATGGTAATTAAGGCATGTACCTCTTTCCCTTGAACTTATATTTTTTTAGTGGCATGAATTTGATTATTATATATGGTTTTAATAATGGGTTTTGAACTATGGGTTAAGGATTGTGTATTTGTTTGTTTTAAATATTTTTCCATGATTTTTTTATGAAAACTCAATGCTTTATTAATGTTTAAAAATATTTTGGGATGCATGGGAATAATGATTTAATTGGAGGGGGGGTCATGGTTGATCTCCAATTTGATGATTTTGCTGCCTTGGTATATGGTTTGAAAAGCATCTGCCCTCAACTTGTTTATGAAATTGACAATGAATATGATTTTGTTACATAGTTTGAGTATTCTTGGAACCCTAACATTGCATAAATAGTAAATGAAACATGAATTGGTTTGGTTTGGTTGTTAAATGGTTTCAAAAAGGCCTTGGTGGCCATGATTTTGGTTTAATTAGAAACTTTGGGGTCAAATTTGATTTAATGGTTACATGTAGTATAAAGGGAAAAACTTGCAATCTCTAATTTTGGTATGATGTACTAACGGTTAATGCCTAATTAAAAGACTCCTTGATAAATAATTTAAAATGTGTAAATAACTTTAACATGGGCTTAAAGGGGTTTGTATAGCAATGTCGTTAAAGGTGGAGGTCTCGGAGGGACCGATACTGGAAACTCATATTTATCGATGAGAGGTTTGGTTATGGTGACCGTGTGCATGATGTTACACTTTATATTTTGGGAGATGTACTAGTCATCTCAGGTTTTCTCTGGTTATGCGTCTAAAACGTACTGGCTCTTTCAGTAGGTGAGCTGAACCCATATAGCCCATGGGTCCCTTTAGGACGGCAAAGCTATACAACCCAGGATAAATTTTAAAATGGTCATGCTAAACGTTGTTCCCTTTCCCCGGCATGTGATATACATATATATATATATGTATGTATGTATGTAAGTAGGTATCTATTTTCACTTGATGGTGTGCATGATATTTGATTGATTTTGAATTATCATCCATGGAATTCTTTTTTCCCTTATCCTTGAGTTATATTCTAGTGCTCCAACCGCTAACGTCTTCTGAAAATGTATTCCCATATGATGCAAGAACTGGTCATACTTCTACTCCTCATGCCCAGTGACTAGGTGATCGTAGGATAGCTCGTGTGTCAGACTGAAGTGGTGAGCTTCCATACTTCGAAAAATCCCATTTCATGCAATGGTTTCCTTATGTCTATACTTTTCTTTGGTCTAGTTTTAACTATTGTCGGGGGCATGTCCTGACACTTTATTGGTATTCAATTTTTGTTAGAGGCATTGTGGATACTGTGGACATGGTATTATGGTTGGTTTTGTTATTAATTTTATATAGACTTTTGGGTTATCTTTCCTATATTATATATATATATATATGCATATTGGTAACGTTGAAATAGGCTAAAGGGGTGATCTCAGGTTCTTGGTGGACTTGAGATACCCATCACTAGGGGCGGAGCTACACTTGGCCGAGGGGGTTCGTCCGAACCCCCTTCAGCAAAAAATTTTACTATTTATATATAGTTTCAATTATTTTTTATGTATATACAGTATATGTTGAACCCCCCTTGATTAGTTCCTATGTTTACTTCTGAATCCCCTTAACGAAAACTTTACCTCCGCTACTGTCCATCACGACCAGGTTCGGGTTTGACTCGTGACAATGAATCACTAAGCCACACTCTAGAATGCAAAAATATGTCAATTTTAAGTTGTCTTTCGATGAGTTTTCCCTATAAATAATGATATTCCTGTGTTTTTCATATAATCTATAAAAATAATCTGGGCATCCCACTTGCTCCAAATCCTTCTTGTTGTTTTATTGCTCGAATGAAAAGAATATTATAATATATAAATATCTTCTATTGGGTCTATTTGTTTGAGATTTATACCTTTGTTGATTTAAGTTATAGTCCTCGAATAGTCATTAGGCTATTTCTTTAGTCGTATTGTTTTCAATAATTTAGTTACTCTAAATAGTTGATGACCAACATTATTGATTTGCTATGTACCCAAGGGACAGCGCAAGGAGATGTGAAATTCCTATAAAAAAAGCATTTTAAATTAAAGAGGTGTATCATGTTGTACTTAAACAAGCTTACAACATTTGTGTCAATACTCTTTTAATTTTTAAAGTAGGTAGTACCAAGAGTATATACTATTTTATTCCTTCAAACTTTGTTCTTTATGTTTCCTTTTTAAAATTTTAAAATAAAGTTGGTTTGTCGAAATATGTATTTTAGAATATTGTACACAATATTTCATATATTGGAAAATGTATACTCCCTCTAACCTAATTTATGTAAGGTAGTATGACTTGAAAAGTAGTTTAAGAAAGAAAGATAGACTTTTGAAATTTATTGTTTAAAATAAGTCATAGTATTTGTATGCCTATAAATCATTTCATTAAGGATAAAATAGACATTTTAAAGCTAAAATATTACTAAAGTTAGAAATGTGACATTCTTCTTAAAACTGACTAAAAAGAAAAATAAATCATATAAATTGGGACGGAGCCATATCATCCACAATTTTATCTCCCTCTCTATATCAAATTGTACAACAATGGCAATTTAAAAGATGATTAGTTTTGCTTCTTCAATAACTTTCGAGAGTTGCCAAGAAATTGTCAAATTTAGTCTAAGCATATAACAATGAGTAAAGAATCATATTCTAGAATAATACAGGTAAAGTTGTTATACACCATTATAATATAATAGTTTAATTGCACCTGTCTCGCACGTGTAACGTTTGATTATTTAATTACATGACTTTATCTATTGCAAAAAAATTTAACGAAGTGTAAAAGTTTAAGTCACTTTTAAAAGATTCTTTGTACTTTAATATAATAATGTAAACATAAACATATATTTTCGTGTAAGCACATATATATTTTATCATCATAAGTTGCAAGTGGTTGATGAATCATTATTTTTGCATTTGTCATACGATACCTCTTTCTTTTACTGCAACAGGATAAAAGAGACGCATCAATTTGAACCATATTTGTGGGAATAGTTAATTTTTTTCTATATTTAAAATTTTTCCTTAAGTATAATCTTTACAAAATCATTGATTATATTCTTATTACATACTTTAAAATTTTAAAAAATTGGTACTTAATTTTTTCTTATCCGGATGCTTTCATATTTATTTTTAGATTCTTCAAATCTTCTTAAAATTAAATTTACTTGATTTAAAATTCTTAAACTAATGAAAAAATGATTAATTTTCATTAATTATTTTGATTAATTCTAATAAGGAAATGTTTTATCATAAATATATTTAATTAACTTTCAACTCTTAAATATTAGGAAAAATAGTGAAAAGACGATTTTGTCTAAGCAAAGATTTTCAATGAAGGGCAAAAAGTTCAGATGACATTTCTAAGACCTTTCACAGTTTTAATATATTACTAGTTAAACCGTACATGTCTTGCATATGTAGTGTTTGATTATTAAAATTAGATGGTTTTGTCTATTACGGAGATTTTTAATGGCATGTCAAAAAAAAATATAAAGTCTTTTCACACTTTAATATAATAATGTAACATAAATATATATATATTTTAGTGTAAGCACATATATTTATTTTATCACCAGAAGTTTTTAGTTGATGGATTATCATCTTTGCGTTTGTCATGTAACACCTCTTTCCCTTGCTGCCAGAGCATAAAAGAGACGTATCAATTTGAACCATATTTGTGTTACAATTATTTTTCTTTTTTTTTCTGTATTTAAAATCTTTTCTTATTTTTAAAGTCAAATGTTTATAAAAACATTGACTACAATCTTATTACGTACTTAAAACTTTTAAAAATTTGGCACTTCTTAATTTTTTCTTATTCTAACGATTTAATATTTATTTATAGATTTCTCAAATCTTCTTAAAATCAAATTTAGTTGATTTAAAATTCTTAAACTAATGAAAAAAATATTATTTGTCATAAATTCTAATGACTTCTAATAAGTAAAGAATTATCATAAATATATTTAATTGATTTTTAAATTTAAAATATTAGAAATAATTGTGAAAAGACGATTTTGACAAAAAGAAAGACTGTTAATGAAGGGAAAAAAGTTCAAACAACATTTCTAAGGCCCTTCACACTTTAAATATATTATAGATTATAGATATAGATATAGATTATAAATTATAGATTATAAATAGATTATAGATGTAGATATAGATTTTCACATTCATTATGCCATTTATATTTCTCTTACTCTCTAGCTCTCTCCAGTCTATTTTAACAATCATTATCGACAATCGTCTTTTTTATTTTATCAACCACAACATTCATTTTCACATGGTGATCAATTCTACATTGCATTTTCAAGAGGCTTATCAATGTCAACAACAAAAGTCGGTAAATCTGACAAGGTAATTGAAGCATGTGGAAGAAACTTACACATCAAGAGTGTCGCCTATAAGGAAGTATTATGTGAGATACACTTTATTATAAATGTTTGTTTCTAGTAAAACTTTAAAAATTAAAACAATCTCATATATGATTAAACTCTTTGATTGTTCATCTTCATTGGTTCAGAGGATACTTCATTATCATGGCATTGATAAATAAGCTATTATACAACCATCCACATTAAACATTCATAAAAACATGTAGTTTATTGTTTCATGTATAAGTATACTAGATATGGATGGCCCGTGCCAATATATGTTATTTTTTATCTCAATTGAAATTATTAAAATACTTTATATTTTTAATTATTGTGATTTATAGTATTTTTTCTTTTGTTTCAATTTAAATGATGCTGGTATAATTTTGAGAGTCACTCAAATATTTTATATTTTTTAAATTTCTTAAGTTATTATTTATGTGATTTACAATATCTTTTACATTATTTTTCAATAATATACGAATATTCTCCCTGTTTCAATTTATGTGGCACAAATAAAATTTCAACAGTGAATCAATTTTTGTTGAACATATATACTTTTATAAGTTCTTAATTATTGTGATTTATAATACTTATTATTTCATTTTTAAATAATATATGTTATTTTATGTCTTGCTCTGTTTTTATTTTCAATTTATGTGTACTAATATAATTTCGATAGTCAATTAAATTTTGTATGTTGACATATTATTTTATGTCTCTTTTACCTTTTTTATAAAATATTATCAACTTTTCAATGCTTAGACGATCATAATAATTAATTAGTGGTGATTTAGTAAAATCACGGTAAAAGCAATGAAGCATACATGTCTTAAGTGACTTGTAATAACTAATTAGATGCGACATAGCAAAATTATTATATAAAAATACTTGTATAATAATTAATTAACAATAATACAATAAAATTATGATTGAAACAATTGAAACAGTCATAAATGTCTATTTTACTTTTTTATTAAATACTATTAATTTTCTAATACATAAATAACTTATAATAATTAATAAGGGATGATATAATAAAATTATAGTTGAAGCAGCTGAAGCAGGCATGTCGACCTCCTGCCTGCTTCAGTTGCTTAACTCGCTCTTATAATATAAGAGAATGTACTATGTGACTCAATATACGCGTACAACACATGTGTCGCTAAACTAATATAAAGTCAAATAGACAAAAAAGAGAAGTCAAACATCACAATAATCATAATGTAGAAACAAAATGTAGATGTAAATACAATCTACCAAAAACATGGAAGTCAATATTACAAGTCTCATGAGTATCAAATACAACTAAAGAATCTCAAGTGTCTCAACAAAAGAAATGATGTGAAACAAGATAAAAGAAATCAAGCAGAGCCATAAATTAGCCAATAGCTACCTTGGGGATTTTAAAATGCTGGTCTGAACACCACTATAAAATTAACGCCTGAAGACACTAGGTTTGTTACCTACACACAAAGGAAATATAATTAAAAAGAATGAATTCTAATCAACATATACTCAGCATCATCATCGAATGACTCAAATTAAATTTAATGAGATGGCAAGGAACAATTTAAAATACTCAATTATGATGCCTTCCACATATATATCCTATCTATTTTAAAAATGATAGACCCAAACTAGTAGCTAAGGTTAACAACAATATATATATATATATATATATTAAAAAATACTATAATGCAAAAAACATCATTCACTGATTAATTAGGATAAGCATAATAAAGCCACTTAATTACCTTTCATGTCGAATACCATACAAGTGTTGTAGAATGATGAGATGAGTCCATGTGATTCATTTACATATACTTGGCCAGAAACATGTGCATTCGCATCCTATGTTAAATAGCTAGAAACATGGGATAATTGGGAATTTTATATACCCCTTGTAGATCGTATCCCTTTGTGTAACAATCTTCTTTGTGACTTAGTTTTTATGTATTTTGATTATATTGTCTTTCCTCATAGTTATTATATATAATTATGAGTTGTGATGATAATTGTCATGGTACAAGAAGTATACGAGAGTGATTTATATGAGTTTGAGCTTTTGAGTAGTATTAAAAGTGAGATATTCGGCTTTGTTTGATATTTTGTGATCTGACCATCGGATGGTAATTCCATCAATTTTATTATATCCTAAATGTTGTTTTTGGATTAGTATCATAATTGGCTTGGATTTTGAATTGTTATTCTGAGTTTTGTGCATTTAGACAAGAAACTAGTTAAATTAGCCTTAAAGGATTCCCACAGAGTAACTTCTTGATACCGACCTCTTTTGATAAATTTGATGGTTCTTTTGAGTTTGAAATATAGAAACTACCCTAATAGCATTATTATTTTATTTCTGTGGAATCGTGAATAAATGTCAAGGCTCTGTTTGAAAGATTTTTTTATCTTTTCCCTTAGCTGAATTGTCATATGGTACAGGAACTTTTTCTTCTTTGTGTTGATTGAGAAGGAGTTTGTTTGGTCTTTGTGAATGCAACGTAATGGTTGCATTCACGAAGAGTAATTAAGGTTGGATCGGGTTTCGCTTTTCATCACATTCATGATTGAGCAACCATGTTCATGGTAAGTCTGGATCGGTAGCCTTCATAATGAGAGGGACCGACCATATTTGTGATGAACATACTATTCACATAAAAAATTAAACCTCTTTTTTTACAATTTTCTCTATTTGTCACCATTATTGACCTTTAGACCTCGGTTTTAAGTAATTTCAAGAGGGTTCTTCTTCAACCCTTCTTAGGTAAACTTATAAACCTTATTTCTACCATTACCTATTTATTTTATCTCAAAAAGAACCTCTAAATCTTAGATTTGAAACTTGAATTTTTGGAGTTTCGCCCGATATAGTGAGAAAATATTTTTCAACAAATTCAAACTCGATTTCAACTTATTTTTCGAAAGATTTTCATATTTAGAAATCGTAAAGTATGTAACATGATTATTCTATAAAATTTTAGTTTTACCATTTTATTTAGGGTCAATTTTTGGACCTAGAATGAAAGTGGCTAAAATAGATATTATTGGAATCCTATTGATGTGTAGATTATATTTTTAATAAATTAGGTTTTTTCTAAGACCATACAAAAGGACAGTCTTCTTGTTGAGGGGCCCATGCTCGAGTTTTAACATTTGAGTTATGTTATGGCTTAACTTTCTTCAGATCAGGCTAGGTAGTTAACCATTCATGTAAAGTATGCTATATGTTATAAATTTTATGGTGAGATTTATCTCTTGAAATTATTATTTTATCGTATTTCTAATGTAGGGCATATGTCAATATTATTATGGACTTGAGAGGTTATTATCATTGAGATACTCATGCGGGGCTGGTATTGATCTTGTTTGAGCATTATTTATACTCTATTATTATTGCGATGCCAGAGTTGGATATTGGGTTAATATTATTGATGTCTTACTGGACTCTCTTCTATTGTGTTGCCATGCAATGGCTTATATCCTGATCTATTAAGTTTAAGAAGATTTGAGCTCATTTGTATCATTACTGAGTTGATTAATTACATGATATTTTTTTGGTTATGAGCATGCATTTTTTAAACAAAATAGAACACTTTATAATGTGTATTGACCAAGAGATGTACCAACAAAGTTGATTGATGAGATTTTGATAGTATATGGATTGTGAAACCCCTCACCCCAAGTCATATCTTGGAAGCTTATACTAGGATGTTATATGTGAGGTCACATTGATACATTACATCCTTATCATATCATTGAATTATATTATTTTCATTTCTTTTATGCATTTTATTTCATGTAATTTAGTCTTTCATGTATGTAGATCTGTTGTGTAGTTACACATACACTGTTATTATAGTTGTATTATGTATACTGTTTAGAAGTTGTACGACTAGAGCTGCAGTAAGAGTTGCTCATAGTTTCCTTTATATGTTTAGTTTTCTACTTTGCTTGGTTAGCCTATGATGCCTACTAAGTATAAGTGGACCATATCACTCTTATTTTCTATATTCTTTCGGTGTAGATTCCAGTTAGAGTACGACCTATGGAGCCTGAGATTATGTATATTTAAGACTGTTCGGAGTACTGGTTATCTCCTCATTTAGAGCATTATTTTAGATTTCATCATATCATTTTCTTATCTTTATTTTATATTTTCAGAGACAAAGTTTGTGTATTTTTTATATTCTATGTCGGTATTAGAGTGCTCTTTATTCATGACACTATATTTGGAGATTTGTGTTATATTTTATTTAGTATTAGAGTTATTTTTATATCATTGTCCTGAGTTTATCCTAAAGTCTCATATTTAGGTATTATTTATCTTCTTTTCTAATTTATTATCTCTTGTGTAGTTAGGCTTACCTATTAAAGTTGGATAGGGGTACGTGTCATCATGACCTCAAATTTTGAGTCATGACATATTAGTATCAGGGTTCTAGGTTCACCTATCTCATGTGTAAAAGAGCAAGATTTCTAATAAAGATTCATCGATTGATATATTTATGTCTATATCTATATTTAGGAGACTATGCGATGTTTATAGGAAACTTCTCTAATTTTATTCATTTTCATGCATATTGTTCATGACTAGTATTCTAAACTTGTATTTCAATCTTTTTGCACAGATGGTGAAAACTAAATCAGGGGTTGTTGTGAATATTGAGTCAGCACCCGTTGTAGGAATAGAGGCAGAGGGTGCCCAAAACTGCGGTAGAGGTCGGGCATTAGGAATAACTCCAACTAAAGGATGATCTAGAGTAGCCTCACCCTAGCCTGAGATTGATCACGTTGAGGAGGCTTGTCAGCCAGAGGATATGGGATTAGTCCATGCCTCTCAGGGCTTTGTTGGTATTCTAGTAATGCAAGATCTACTGATTTGCATTTTGGGACATTTGGATGGCACTCCCCAAAAATGTATTTTATCGGGTATATCAGATGGTTCTCAAACTATAGGGGCTGTTTAGTATCCATGGTAGACTTCTACTTATGATTTTTAAACTCTATGGTAGGCAACTGCTGTTGTAGTCCCACATGCTAAACTTGGTGTTCATCTAGTAGCTCCTGGTCCAATGATGTCTGCCTATAAGCAAAAGAGATTTGAGAGATTTATAAGATTGTCCCTTCACAAGTTCAGTGGTGCTATTAGTGAGGATGCTTATTAGTTCTAGATTTACTATGAAGAGAGGTTGCATACTCTTGATTTGCCTGGGTCAATGGTGTCTAAGTAGTGCTAGAGGTCTTATGTAAGTTATAGACCAGTGGGTTCTCCATATTTGACTTAGACCCAGTTTTCTAAGGTTTTCCTAGAGAGGTTTATCTTTATAACTTGAGTGAAAAGATGAATGACAAGTTAGATGATTTGAAGCAGGGCTCTATGACTATTGTTGAGTATGAGGCTTGTTTTCATTCATTGTTCAGATATGCCACCACTGATATCTAGAAAGATTCTGAGAGGATAAGGAAGTTTGTTAAGGATTTTCCTAGTTATTGTTAGTTGGAGATAACTCAGTTAGTGATTTTTGGTGGTTCTTTCATAGTATTTTAAATCATACCAAGATAATTCAAACTATTCATCAGGGTACTTAGAGTGGTGAAGGTAAGTGGATGAATTGACAGGGCAATTTCAATCATCAATCATCCCGAGTTAGGGATTTCTTAGGTAGGGTTCTAATCGTTACCATGTTAGACCAGTTCAGGCAACTTTGGATAATTCAAATAGTAGGCTTGTGGGTTCTGAGACTTCAAGTTGTCAGAGATTAGGCAATACAGTCTAATGTTATCGTGTTGGTTCATCAGATTATGGAGGGTGTCCTGGTTCTTCTAGGACCTCACAACATGATTCGGCTAGTAGGGGATGTTTTACATTTGATGAGATTGGTCACTTACTGAAGGATTGTTCCTGGTGTGCATTGGGTCCTCCCTAAGAAGGTTCTCAACTTTATTTTTGTCCAGCTCTCATCCCTTGGTCGGGCCCCAGTACGTGTAGCCATACGAACCATAGAATAATCTCATAGAGCATATGGGGGCCTCAAACCCTCCAATATATACCAAGGTGACTTAAGCACCCAATCATATAATGATTTACTAGGGACTCGAATCTTCCTAATCATGAATTAATAATAAGGGGGACTCGAACCTCCCCGGACACTTTGACCCCAGCGTCGCTAAATGTGGTTTCCAGTATTAGTTATTCGGACCTCCACTCTCATGACTTAGCTATACAACCCATATTATAACCCAATTAAAACAAGTATCACATATTCCACATTAAGGCATGCTATGTTTGTATCACCAACAACACTTTTGAGGTAACACGTCATGCCAAAATAATTTCCATTAACTCGAGGAGAACAACTCCCTTAGTTCATGAATACACATTGGGGAACACCGACTCCTTTCATTCATTAACTCATACCATTGTATTTCAAATACCTTTTTATATCATGTAAGAGGTCGAGACTAGTTTGATTTTTAAAAATTTCCATAGTTCTTATAACTAAAACCAGTTTCACATTATGGGTTGGGGTTATGACCACTTCAAAAGTCACAAGTTTGGGAAAATCACAATTTCTTAGTCCATTTACCACCCCTATGCAAAAAAAAGTTCAAAACCATATTTAAAGTATGATAATCATATATAAACCATGACAAACATTGTTCAATTCATAACCATTCAAAAGCCCCAACCCATGTTTCAAAACCATCACAATAATTTCATGAAAAGTACTTTAAATCACATGTTTTTACAAAATTAACTATGAGGGTAGAGTAACTGTCATGACCCAAACCTGGTCCTGGCTATGAGGGGTATCTCAAGTCCCACGTGGACCAGAGATCACCCACTTCATCTAACCAAACTAACACAACAACCTTAAGTGTCAGATGAATTTCGAACATATAACAAGATAACATAAAATAAAACTAATAATAATTTATCATATGTCTATACCATCAATCGGTAACTGGACAACCATCTTCCACCGAAACAATCAACCAAACTACCCAAGTACACTATAGTCCAAAAAAATCTCTACAAAACCAAAACCAATAAAATGTTGGGACATTTCCCCGATTATAGCAAAAATAAAGTCTAAAGAAGCTCTAAGAGATAGAAACAAAGACCATGAAATAAAGACTTCCAAAGTATGGAAGCTCACCACTTTAATGTAAACTCATGAACCAACTAGAACACCTGATCATTGCACAGGAAAAGTAGAAGAAGTTCTGGTGCCTGCATCGTGTGGGGATACGGTGTCCGAAGACATTTAGCAGTTGGAGTGCTAGCATATAACTCAGGGATAGAGGAATAAAATAATGTCATGTCAATAGTTTAAAACTAGTACAACATCCAAAGAAATATATCATGTGAAGTACATGTACATATATTTAAATATAACATCACATGCCGGGGTCGGGTACAAGGCTTAGCATGAACTTTGAAAACCTTAACCTGGACTGTGTTGAATAACCATCACATAAGAAGGAACCCAAGAGATATATAGTACCCGATCTCCCCTAGCTTGAAGGGCTCCAGTACGTGTAGCCGCATGAACCAGAGAATATCCACATCCATATATGCCTTTATGGAGGATTCGAATCTTCCAGGATAATGTTGGTGACTTAGACACCAATGTATACAATATGTAGGACTCAAACCTCCCACTGTTATATTTATTTAGGGGACTCGAAACTCTCAGTCATATAGAAACCCTGACCAAATAACGCAGTTTCCAGTGTTAGTCCTTTGGACTCCATTTTCACGGGTCAGCTTCACATCCCGCTTTAAATTCCAATTAAAATATTCATTACATATGCACAACCCTTAATCCAATTACTTACCAAAGGTATCCCATTGGTATCATCATACCAACCCCACTTACAAGTGTACAACATTCCATAACCATTATTAGTCTACTTGGGACTCGAACCCATTGTCTAAACAAAGACATTAATTCAATTCAATGTTTAGGGATTCAAACCCACAAAACCATTTACCAAGCATTAACATTCTTAGGACAATGCCTTAGTTTAAAACACAATTCATCATTTGACAAGATCATTCTCATTGACAATTTCACAAACAGGTTGAGTGCATACCATTATCAAAACCAAAAACCATCAAATTTAGGGTTAAATATGAATCCTTAGTTAAACCACAATTTCAATGCACTCACATGTGCAAAACCATAATTAAAACATGCTTAATCATAAATTAAATCACGAGAAAGCAATACCTAGAAATATTCATTCAAACCCTCAAATTTTGTTTTAAAAAACACCATGAATGACTCATGAAATTTTTTTAAAAACATATGCATTTGGTAAACTAACAATGAAGGAAGAGTCACATGCGTGAGTTACGAAGATTCACGGCAAGAATTTGATCTCTAAGCCCTTAGATGACCACTTTGAAGAAACCCTAGCCCAATCTTTCTTAAGAAGTTTTAGAGAGATTTTAGAAAGTTTTTAATCTTGTAAAGTGTGTAATGAATGACCAAAAGGTGTTATAAGACGCGGGGTTTTAAGGGATTGAGGTGGGAAAGTCCAGAATACCATCAACTTAAAAGCTGTAAAATGTCTGCAGGTGGCTATGAGTGAAGCCATTGAATCTTCAACACAGCATATGACTCTTACCATTGAGTCATCATAAAGATAGATAATTAGAAAACACACACTTTCAAACTTACAACTTCTTAGTCCCAGTCGTAAATAGACCATACTACTCATATAGTCTAGTCGTGGCCAATACAGAACTCTAAAGGCTTGGACACAGGATAACATACGACTGGACCCTAACCACTGGTCACATGATCATACTACTCGTGAGGTGTCTCTCATAAGTAGGATAGAACTTGGCCAAGAACAGACTGGTTTGGTTACGACTTGGGTCCCTAGACACGTAACCACACCATACGACTGATATGGTGATTCATAAGAAGGGCAGATATCCTAAAGCTTGAGAAGTTTTCAAAGTCCAAAGTCTGGGGCATCTTAGTAATATTCCTTAGTCACCAAAAAGTACAAAGAGAAATCGCCATTGAAAACCAAAATTGATTAGCTTGATAAAAACCTTAAGTGTTCTTGACCTTGAGGATTTGGGAGTGTTCTGATAAGTTGTTTAATGGGTTTATGATAGCTAATGATGCTCTAAGAAAGTTATAAAATATTGGTTTTAATTTGAACAAGAGGGGAAATGTCCAAAAAGCTCTCAACTTAAAAGCTGGAAAAAAACCCGCCTTTGGTTATGAGTCATCCCCTTGACTCGTACCCACACTTTATGACTCATCACCATGAGTCGTAACCAAGACAGCAACTAGGGCCCCTATTCACTGCCCACCTTAGGACTACACCAACCCACTTGTAAGGAGATCTTACGACTCATAAGGTCTAGTCGTTACCAACACAGGGCCTAAAAGAATTGAGCACTAGATATCCTATAATTTGAATCTAGACACATAACATATCCTCATGGTTTATAGGGTGCCACTCATACTCATAGAAAATCTTTGAAACTAAGTTTTTATTTGATTACAATCAGGGTGTTACGACCCTTAACGATATCTCATAACTCGTCACCAAGAGTGGTGACCAAGGTAGTAAGCCCAAAGCATAAGAATTTGAAAGGGCCAAAAATCCTGGGTGTTTCAATTCCCCCCCTCTTTTTGGATCATTCATTCTTGAATGATGGGACAAGGCAACACAAGTACGATTGGACTCCATATACCTCTACTTTTACCAGTAATCATGTTAGAACACAAATATGACAAGGAAATCAATCTTTTCTTTAACAAGGTCATAAAACAAAAATATTAAGAATAACACATACCGTATGCATGATTTTCAAAAGTGGAAAACAAGAATGGATACTTAGACTTCATGCTCTCTTCGGCTTCCTAAGTAGCCTTTTCAACCTTGTGGTTTCTCCATAGAACCTTCATCGAAGCTACATTCACCATCCGCAATCAATGAACTTGACTATCAAAAATTTCAATAAGGACTTCCTCATAAGATAGGAAATCCAAAATACCAATATCCTATATAGGCACAATCCACAATGGATCACACATACATTTCCTCAAAATTGACATATGGAACATTGGGTAAATGGATCTCAAACTAGGTGGAGTCTCTAACTCAAACGCAATATTACCAACCCTCTTCAAGACCAAGTACAGACCAATATACTAAGTACTGAGCTTTTCTTCTTCCCAAAATGCATTAGTCACTTCATGGGAGATACCTTAAAAATACCTGATCGCCAACATCAAACTCTAACTCCCTACGCCTCATATCCACGTAGGATTTTTAGTATCTTTGGATAGCTTTAAGTCTATCTCGAATCACCTTCACCTTCTCTATTGGTTGGTAAACAAAATCTAGGCCAAACATCTCCTCTTTAAGAACCTCAAAACACCCAATAGGAGATCTACACCTCCTACCATACAACACCTCAAATAGATATATCCCAATTATAGAGTGATAGCTATTATTATACGTAAACTCTATAAGAGGCAAATGATAACCCAACTAACACCATTGTCAATCATTCAAGATGAAGCATATCTTCCAGTGTCTGAATAGTCCTATCGGCTTGACCTTTCGACTATGGATGGAAAGTAGTACTAAGGCTCACCTTAGTTCCTAAACCTCTCTAAAATCAATACCAAAAATGTGATGAGAATTGAGCACGACAATCTCACATGATAGAAATAGGCACCCCATGCAACTTCATAATCTCTTAAAGGAACAACTTCACATAATTCTCTGTTGGATAATTATCCTTACTGGCAAGAAGTGAGTTGACTTGGTCATCCTATCCACGATGACCCAAGTAGAATCAAACTAATTTCGAGACCGAGGAAGACCGATAACGAAACCCATATTAATCACTTCCTACTTCCACACAGGCAACTCAATCTCTTGAGTCAACCTACCGAGCCTCAAGTGCTCAACCTTTACTTGTTGACATACCATGTATTTAGCCACAAAACTAGCCACAACACGCTACATATTGTTCAACCAAAAAATCTCCTTAAGTTCATGGTACATCTTTGTTAAACCAAGACGAATGACATAACATAACTCATGAGCCTCAGCCATGATCCTCTCTCACAACCCACCTACACCGAGAACACTTAAGTTGCCTTGGTACCTTAAGGTACCATCACCACTGATCTCAAAAGATACAATCTTTTGTTGCCCAAATATCCCTTAATATTTATTAAGACAAGATCTAGTACTTGTTTCTCCTTTATTTCAGCAGTAAAGGATGACTTCACCACTTTTTGCACAAGCACACCACCATCCTCAGAGTCCAAGAGACGAACTCCAAGATTAGCCAAATAGTGAATACCTTTCACCGCCCCCCCTTATCCTCATCCACATGAGCTAGACTCCCTATGGGTAACCTGCTAAGAGCATCAACAACCATATTAGCTTTACCTAGGTGTTAGTGGAGACTCATGTCGTAATATTTCAGCAACTCAAGCCACTTCCTTTGCCAGATATTCAACTCCTTTTGGGTGAACATATATTGTAGTCTCTTATGATCAGAAAAGATATCTACATGGACTCCACACAAATAGTGACACCAGATCTTCAATGCAAACACCATAACCAATAACTCCAAGTCATGAGTCAGGTAATTCTTCTCATGAACTTTCAACTAACTAGAAGCATAGGCCACCACCCTGCCATGCTGCATCAACACAAAACCATGTGCCACATGAGATGTATCATAATAGACAACAAAACCATCAGGGCCTTCAGGTAGAGTCAAAATTGGAGGTAAAGTTAACTTATCTTTCATCTTTTTTAAACTACCCCCACAAGCGTCAGACCATAAAAACTTCACCTTTTTCTGGGTCAACATAGTAAACGGGCCAGCTATAGTTAAGAAATACTCCACAAATATCCTATAGTAGCTAGCTAAAACAAAAAAGCTCTGAATATCGGTTGGAGTCATGGGCCTAGGCCATTTCTTAACCACTGCAACTTTCTACGGAACCATCATGATCCCTTCACTAGATATGACATGACCCAGAAAAGTAACAACATTTAATCAACACTCACATAGCAAAAACTTAGCATACAAATGCTAATCTTTCAAGGTTTGCAACATAATGCGGAAATGATCTGCATGATCCACCTTACTCTTAGAATACACTAGAATGCCATCTATAAACACGATAATAAACAAATCTAGAAACTAATAAAAAACCCTATTCATCAAGTCCATAAATGCCACGGGTTATTAGTAAAACCAATAGACATGACGAAGAACTCATAATGACCATAACGGGCTCAGAAGGCAGTCTTAGGGATATCTACCTCCCTAATCTTTAGATGATAATAATTGGACCTGAGATCAATCTTAGAGAAACATCTAGAACCTTAAAATTGGTCAAATAAATCATCAATTCAAGGAAGAGGATACTTATTCTTCACATAACCTTATTCAACTGATGTTAATCGATGCATATTTGAAGAGAGCCATCCTTCTTATGCATAAACAAAAAGGATCACCACATGGAAACACACTAGGATGGATAAAAACCTTATCAAGGAGGTCTTTCAGTTGCTCCTTAATCTTCTTCAACTAAGCCAGAGCCATTATATAAGGACTGAAAGAGAAAGGATGAATGTTCATAACAAGGTCAATCCCCAAATCAATCTCCGAATCGTGAGGGATACTAGGAAGATCATCAAGAAAAACCTTGGGAAATTCAGTAACCATGGGAAGGAATTGCAATGGACCCTTCAATTTAGAATCTTTAAACTATACCAAATGATACAAACAACCCTTGGAAATGAACTTGTAAGCTCTAAAATATGATATGAACCTTTCCTTTGGCACTAGAGAACCCCCTTTCCACTCAATGATTGGCTCATTTAGGAACTTAAACATGACCTTAGGGTCCGACAATCTATGGAGGCAGAGCATGAATATAACCAGTCCATCACTAATATTATATTAAAATCAACCATGTCTAACTCTATCAGATCTACTAGAGTTTCTCTACTACCAACAAATACCATATAACCCCTATATACTTTTATTACAACCACTAAGTCACCCACTGGGGAAGAAATAAAAAATGGATTAGAGAAATACTTGGGACCAAAATTAAATTACATAGACATAAATAGGGTCATAGAAGAACGAGTAGACACTAGATTAAGCAAGCAATACACCATAAGAAAAGAGTCGTAACTAGTGACAATACTTGGGGATGCCTCAGAGTCTTTGTGGGTAGCAAGAGCATACAAGCAATTTTGGCTAGTGTTGGTTCCATAAGTATAAATATCTCTCTTTTGTTCAAGAGTTGATAAAGTGGCAACAGGAATCTTATTTTACCTTGAATCAACTTTAGAAAGACAATCCCTTTGCAGATGACCAGTTTTACCACTTTTAAAACACAAGTTCCTCCCTTTTTCACAAAGCCCACGGTACACCTTTCCTTAGAATCTACAAGGATTAATATGATGGAGTGGACTAAGCCCCACCATCCTGAGATTAGGCACCCTATGACCTAAACCCACTATCATGACTAAAAAGACAGTTACCTAAAGGCTTCAAATAAGGAGCATTAGCCATACTATAAGAACCAAAATATAATACCCCGTACTTTTTCTAGCAAAATTGATCTTCTAGAATGTCAAGGATTAGCTTCAAAAAAATGAATCACTCTTGGTAGATGTAGAATTTTCAAGCTCTAGACCCACCAATGTGTATAAAATTGACTCAGCTTTCTAATGATACCAATTTCGCATCAATTAAATACTCGGTTGAGAAGTTATGGCATTTTTATTAGAGATAATGTCTCAAAATAGAAAGCATGTAAAATGAAGTTTTTCAAATTCCAGTGGACCACCATGATTGGTCCACATTGCAGTGAAGTCCCATTTCCTAATTCTCAAAATTCAGTGGCTCACCACGATGGTGGCGCATCGCGGTGATGGACTAAATGACATTATAGTAGCTTATCGCAATAGCTCTACATTGCGTTGATTTTCAAGTTCCCAATTGTCAATTTCTAGAAAGACACCGCGATAGTGGCGCATCACAGTGGGTGGCCAAATCAGAATTTTTAGTTTACGAAATTATTTTTAAGGGGTAGTTTGGTCTTTTTCCAAACCTCCAAATCATGTAAAACACAATATTAATCCTATTCTAAGCATTCTATGCTCACTTTTCATCAAATTACTCACCAAGAAAACCCTAGAGCTCAAACTTAATCTCAAAGAAATCCAATTTCCTCCATTATTTTTCTAAGATAGCTCAAAATTAAAGTTTCCCAATTCAAGAACTTCAAGAGGTCATCTACAAAAGCACAATTAGGAATTCAAGATCAATCTTTTTATTCAATTTCATCAATTAAGGTATGTTGGGTTTTGAACAAGGATAAATCTTTTATCCTTGTGCACAAATTTAGTTTTAATTATAAATTCACATAATTTTACATGAATTTCAAGTTAGAGTTCATACCCATTTATTGTTAATTGAAGATTTTAAAATTTCAAGTGATTTGGATGATGAATTACATCTCTACTTTCATAAATTTAGTTGTATGACCATATTTTCCATATTTTGAGTTGAATTATGAATATTTTCATCATCAAGCATGAACTTTATGATGATTTAACATGAAATTGATATATGGGTTATCAAACCCTAGTTGAATATTGCTATTTCAAGAATAATTATGCTTTTAAGCATCTTATGATATGTTTATAGACAACTTTGATTAAATATTTTATCTTTTGATCTTTAGCTAAGATATGAAATCCACTTTACAACTTAAATTCAGTTTTGAATGAACAGATACATAGTTAGCTCTAAGTATGAAATATTAGAACTTTTAAAAGTGGATTTCCTACAGAATGAGCATACAAATTAAAGGGAGTAGTATTTAGCACTGAGCGGAAAGTATGGGTTTAGTGCATTCTACTTTCATAGAACTTCGATCCGACATAGGTACAGATTCAGTATTCCTATTTCTATATGGATGATAGTTATAGATGGATCACTTATCTCGGGTTATAATCCTTGGCAAGAGTATGACACCTCTCCCTAATGTGAGGTTTTCCCCTTAGAGGAATGAGATGTTCGACACTATGATAGCTCACATAGTGTATGTCAGTTAGAAGAACCTCCCTATAGCTTAAAACTTTACAGAATAGTTTTTCAAAGAATTCCCTGCTAGTAAAAGTAAATAAAAACTTTTGGTATCTCCCTACTAGTAATAATAATACAACATCTTTGGAAAGAATTTCCCTACAGTTTAATATAAAAGAATGAAAGATAATAGTTCATCTTTTAGACTTTAAATGTGATAACTCACCAAATTTATGCAGTATGGTTTATTATTCAAGATTTATGATTTTTAACTTTCGGTCGTTTCAGCGATGTGAGTAATTATATACAGTTTTCATATTCTATGAATTATTAATAATATTGAGATATTACTTTACTTATACATTCACCCTCATATACTCAGCACATCCTCAAAGTACTAATCCATATATACGTTTATGCGATATGTTGTTACATAATGTTGGTTTAAGGGCTCAATCTTAGCAATGTGAGTGATTTGGGGAAACTCTATCTATATCTCAATAGTTGGTGAGTCCTCATGATTCGAGGGCCACTTCGTCCAAATTTCCAGCTTTCAAAATAAGTGAGTGGTTACTTTCAGTTTTGTCTGAGTCAGTTGGGGGTTTGTACCAATGACTCTCTAATTTCTTAGTAGTAGAGGCTTGTCGGACTACTAGCTATTATATTCAGACTTTTAGTATTGGTTATCCAGATAGTATATTCAGTTAATCTCAGACAATTTTGATAATATTTAGTATTTTAGCATTTCTATCTAATTAAATTGCTTTAATATAAGTTATATACTTAGTAGCAGGCTTATAGGGTTAGCTTCAGACTACTCATAGTTTTGAGCACTGTGTGACATCTTAGGACCAGGTTTTGAGGTGTTACAAACTTAGTATTAGAGCCAAAGGTTTAGAGAGTCCTAGGGAGTTAGACAAGCCATGTTATGTAGATTCTTGATCATGGGTATGAAGCACGCCATATTTATGAGCAAGAGGCTACGAGACTTTTTAGGAAATCATCTCTTTCTTTCATAATCCATCATGCTTACAACTATCTATATCAACTATTATCTCATACTCTTTCATGAAAAAATATGCCTCTTTAAAGAGCTAATGCCCTTAGGAATGATAACAAGCCACCCCAGCCTGTTGATTCTCTGAATGAGAATGTCTCTCATGTTAAATTTTGGGCAGCCTTTCAGGTGTTAGCTCAAGCTGTGACTACTAATGTTCAGGCCAATAATCAGGCTACAGTTTTGCATTAGCAAGATGGTGATTTAGCTGTTCCCAGACTTTGGGACTTCGTGAGATTAAATCCTCCTAAATTCTTTGGGTAAAAAGTAGGTGAGAACTTATAGTTGTATTTTGATAAGGTGAAAAACATCACCCAAGTTATGTATGTTACTAAAGAGAAGAGTGTGGAATTAGTTTCTTATAGGCTGAATGATGTTGTTTATGATTGGGTTGTTCTACGAAAGAAAGGTAAGGGTGAAAATATATCTCTCATATGTTGGCAGGTATATTAGGACGCTTTTCTAGATAGGTTTTTTCTGCATGAGTTATGGGAAGCCAAGATTGAGGTAGAAAAGTTTAAGGGAAGAGATAGAAGTAATAAGAAGGCAAGAACTGTGCAATTTGAGTATGGTCAGTCAAGGACTGCAGAGGAAAATTATTCACAATTTAAGAGTCATCTGCCTTTGCCAACACCATCATCAGCTAGTACCCCCATACCTAGAACTAAACAGGAATAGTGGGGTAAGACTTCTATGTCCAGATCCCAAAATTGTATAGGTGAAAGGCCTAGTTATTTTTCATGTGCTAGATATAGTAAGAATTAACCTGGTGAGTGCTTGTTGGGTCAGAAAGGTTTCTTTAGATATAGTCAGTTGGGCAATGGTATCAAGGAATGTCTGTATGATAAGTAAGGAAGCAGGGATGTTCATCCCCAGACTCAGGCTACTAGTGCACCAGCTCCTATAGGTTGCCCAATCCCTCCCCAGGGCGCCTCATCTAGTACCGATGGCGGTCAGTGCCAAAATTGGTTCTATGCATTACCATCCCGTTAGGAGTAGGAGAGCTCCATAGATGTTGTTATAGGAATGCTTCATGTCTTTTATCTTGATGTTTATGTATTATTGGACTATAACACCTCGAATCTGCACCCTGGATTCTACACGGTGCTTGCGACCCTGAAAGACCACAAGTTAACCCATGAATGATATTTGTTGTGAGCACTGAACAATAATACTGAAATTAATATGGAATAATGGATTAAAATGCCATAAGGTTCAAAATACCTAAAATACTGATAAAAATATAACATCTGCTAAACTGCATACTTTTTGAAAATCTAGTCTAAAAAAGCCTTTAACTGAATCTGTCTGAAAGTAGAGTTGATGGGACAATCCCCCAACTAACTCCATCTACTAAAATACTGCTAAGCTAAAGTACTAAAATAAAAGCATATCCTCAATAGATGAGGACTTACTACTAAATCTACTACTGCTAGCTAAATCTGGCTAAGCGTGATCAAGAACCTAAGCGTTCGAACCTATGATATAAAATATCATAGCGTAAGAAATGGGTATATGATCAGTACATGGGAATAAAATGGTATGAAAAATAAGGTAAGGCTGAATGCATGGGTTTATATGCTTGATCAATAAATAACTAAATGATATGCAAGAGCTGGATTAGCATACATGGAAGATCTGTAACATTTGAACATATTGTGCCTACTGTGATTAAGTATACTAGATTTGAATATGAGAACTGAGTAAACTGATAATCTGGGATCACTGATGATCTTATTTATTGTTAACTGGGTGACTGTATTTGACAGTCCTGATTCTATAGAACTGAACTGATTCTACTATGAAGACTGAGACCAAAACTGAAACTATGGGAGGTAATAATCTAACTGACATGCCCCAAATCTTAACTGATACCAGAGCTGGGGTCCAATCTATAACACCAATTAGAAGGGTGTCAATACCGTGCCATGGGTAAAGACAAGATGAAGAGTAACCCTCCACTGGTAGGTTCCCTAAATGAGAAAAGTGGTACACTTTACTGGCAGGTAGAGCATCTCATCAACCCTTAACTAGAAGGTTTGATGTATCACCCTACGCTAGCTACGTAGTTTTAAAATGCAAGGATTTCTTTAAAGGATCAAACCCTCTATTGGTAGGTGAGCCCCCATCATTTGGTTCACTCGATGCAAAATTTAACTCCCAACTAAAAGAAACTGAACTGTTATACTAAATTGAACTGGACAGATACTAAGATTACTGAGTTTTCCTAAGTTCTATAACTGACCAAATTCTACTAAGTTTTGTAATGGACTGAGAGTACTACTGATTGTGACATGACTAATAATATTCTGTAACTAACACTGGCTCTAGGTAAATAGCTAAATTTTCGGGTATTAAGTACCCCCATGACTCAATAGCTTGAAAAGTAAAGAAAAACATAATCTTAAATAACATAACAATGTTCACTTGATCATAATTCATTCATAGAGACATTCCATCAAACACTTGTAATGCATTAACTTGTACATGAATGAAAAATACATGTTAGCATGCTATATGTCATTATTTCATTCTAATAGATAATTTATCAAACACATAAGAAGCATACTTGGTTCATTAAATCATAAACACTTAGGGTTAACATGGGTACAACAATCAACTTGCAAATTTAAGGCTTTATCATGAGTATCATGTAATTCAACACTTGCTAGAATAAATTCTTTGAACTTTTAATCTAAATCATGGATTAAAACTCAAAAAACATCATGAACATGAATTCAATCTAATTTATATATGGAAATCATAAATCATAAATCATAAATCTTGAATATTGAAAAACAATTATTGGGCTACATGGAAGGTAAGGATCCATGGATGAATATCTTACATACCTTAATTTGATGAGTTCTTTGAGAAATTCTTCAGATTGACCTTGATTCTTGAGAGCAAGGGTTTGCTTTCTTGAAAGAGAATTATCTTTTGATTTTGGAGAAAAGTGAATAATGAAGGGTTTTACACGTTTTTAGGGATTAAATCCTACATCTGGGCAGAATAAAATCATGGGAAATGACTATTTTAACCTTGGGGGCAACTTATCATTTTTGTGAAATTTTCCTGATTTGGACCCCTACCGCGAAGCGCCACTATCGCGCCAGAAAATTGGAAAATGACAACTGGCAATTTGCATGGTGGTGCGATACGGTGGTATCGCGTTGGCACACTGTAAATTGATAATTATGAACTGGGTCTATGGTGCGACGTGCCAATATAATTGAGCAACACACTCCGTGATGCGCTACTGGCTTGAATAATGATGTTTAATGACTGAAACATAAAATCACCACAACTTCTTACCCGATTGTCGAATTTTGGCAAATTTATATCATTGGAAAGCTAATTAATTTCCTACGCAATGGAATGCTCAAATATGAAAATTACTAAGAATTACTAAAATTTTATCCAGGATAACCTATGTACTGAGGGTTAATCTAGGCTAGGGGAATACGGGGTATTACAATATCACCCCCTTGGGAAATTTATCCTCGAATGTGGCTATTTAAGCAAAAAGAGTACGGGAAGACTGAGTTTACTTACTGAACTAGACACGCACAACTACAGCATGATTATAACTTGGGACACTATGTCCCTTGAGAATGCTGACTTGGTTGAGATACTAAGGAAAAGCATGAGATGATGCACGACGCACCTATGAACTAAATCATGGCTGAATATCTAGGATCCAAAACTGAGGAATAAATATCTAAATGAGAGATCTATAACATACCAGGGACCACATCAGGAGAGATTTCCTGGTCTTTTCTAGACTGAAGTGCGTAAAACCTATTTAGGCATTGCCCACTGGTGGCACTTGAAGTGGCACCTTGCTGATTTAGGTTACCTGACTGAGCTGAAGGATGACTATACTGACCTTGAGAACCTAACTGAGGACAATCTTTGATTCTGTTTCCTGGCTTGCCACACCTGAAACAAATATCACTGCCATCTCTGCACACACCCTTATGATTCTTACCGTACTCTTCTTAAAATGAATTTTTACGACCATTGCTTATGCTATCCTAGGTCATCGGTTCACTAGCTAAGGACAGATTTGGGACTAAAGACTTTGGAAAAAATTAGGAATGGTTACCTCCTTTTGACTTAGACTGACTGAAAGTAAAGCTACCTATTCTAGCCCTCTTATTCTCTCTCTCATTTTTCTTAAGCTTTTGCTCCTCAATCTATTGACCATGAATCATAAACCTAGATATGTCTATCTATTTAATCAACATCGTTGTTCTACACTCCTTAACTACACTATTTGACACCCAGATATGAACTTTCTCATTCTGGACCTATTATCTACAACTACAGGGGGATCATACCTGGCTAACTGAGTAAACTTGAGGGAATACACTTTTATGCTCATACTACCTTGTCTAAGATTGATAAACTCTAACACTTTGGCTTCTCTCAACTCTAAGGGAAAGAATTTATCTAGGAAGGCAGTAGAAAACTCTTCCCATTCTATGGGCTCTATATCTATACCCCTGTCTACCTTTCACTGCTTGAACCACGTATGGGCTACATCTTGTAGCTGATAGGTGGCTAACTCAGAACTCTTACTAGAAGTCACTGCCATGACATTTATGATATTTTGAACCTGCTCAAGGAACTCCTATGGATCTTCTTCTAACTTACATCCCATGAGGATTTATCTAGGTGAATTCATGAATTCTGGTTGCAGTAGTATTGGCCATTGGGTTAGCCAGAACAACACCTGGCTGTTCATTCTGGGCTACGACTAAATTTGTTAGAGTAGTGATTGTAGCTCTGAATTCTGCATGAGAGACATGTTCATCTAAGGGATCTGCCTGAATGGGCTGAGGGGATGACTGGTTTTCAATTCTTTTTTTGTTAGTCCATTTGGGAGGCATGTTCTATAAATGAATGGAAGAAACGGGTTAGACTGAGATATTAACTTTAGCTCATGCTCACTCACACTACATGAATACTGAAGGAAGGGAAACTTTTCCTAAAAACATCTCATAGCCTCTTGTCCATAGGTGTGGCGCGCTACACACCCATGAACAAGACTCTACGTGATGTAGCTTTTTAAACTAAATAGGACTCTATTGAACCTGGCTTTGATACCAAGTTTGTAATTCCCCGAGTTTGCACTCTGGATGCTACACGGTGCTTGTAACTCCAAAAGACCATAAGTTAATCCATGAATGATATCTGCTGTGAGCACTGAACAATAATACTGAAATTAATGTGGAATGATGGATTAAAATTCCATAAGGTTCAAAATATCTAAAATACTAATAAAAATAAAATATCTACAAAACTGAATACTTTCTAAAAATTTAGTCTGAAAAAGCCTCTAACTGAATATGTCTGAAAGTGGAGTTGATGGGATAATCCCCCAACTAAATCCATCTAGCAAAATACTACTAAGCTAAAGTACTAAAATAAAAGCATATCCTTTATAGATAAGGACTCACTGTTAAATTTACTACTGCTGGCTGAATCTGGCTAAGCACAGTCAAGAGCTTGAGCGTCCGAACCTATGATATGAAACATCATAGCACAAAAAATAGGTATGCAGTCATTACATGGGAATGTACTGGTATTCTAAATGAGGTAAGGGTGAATACATATGTTTATAAGCATAATCAATAACTAACTAAATAATATGCAAGAGCTAGATTAGCATACATGGAAGATCTGTAACTACTGAACGTATTGTTTCTACTATGACTAAGAATACTGGAACTGAATCTGATAACTGATAATTGAGTATACTGATAATCTGTGATCACTGATGATTTGAATTACAGTTAACTGGGTAACTGTATCTAAAAGTCCTAAATCTATAGAGTTGAATTGAGTTCTATTTTGAAGACTGAGACTAAAACTGAAATTATGGGAGGTAATCATCTAACTGACATGCCCTAAATCTGAACTGATAACTGAGTTGGGGACCAATCTATAACCCCAATTATAAAGGTGTCAATACCATGCCACGAGTAAAGATAAGTTGAAGAGTAAGCCTCTACTAGTAGGTTCTTTAAACGAGAACAATGGTACCCTTTACTGGTAGGTAGAGCACCTCATCAACCCTCAATTGAAAGGTTTGATGTCTCACCCTACGCTGGCTACGTAGTTCTGGAATGCAAGGATTGCTTCTAAGGATCACACCCTCTGTTGGCAGGTGAGCCCCTATTCTTGGGTTTACTCGGTGCTAAATCCTACTCCCAATTGAAAGACACTGAACTGAAATGGATTGATACTGAAATTACTGAGTTTTTCTAAGTTTTATAACTGACTGAATTCTACTGAGTTTTGTAATAGACTGAGAGTAGTACAGATAATGACATGACTGATAATATTCTATAACTGACACTGGCTTTAGGTAAATAGCTAAATTATTGGGTATTAAATACCCCCTGGACTTGATAGCATGAAAAGTAAAGAAAAGCATAATCTTAAATAACATAACAATGTTCACTTGGTCATAATTCATTTATAAAGACATTCCATCAAACACTTGTAATGCATTAACTTGTACATGAATGGGGAATATATGTTAGCATGCTATATGCCATTATTTCATTCTCATAGACAATTTATCAAACACATAAGAAGTAATCATAAACACTTAGGGTTAACATGGCTACAACAATCAACTTGCAAATTTAAGGCTTTATCATGAGTATCATGTAATTCAACACATACTAGAATCAATTCTTGGAACTTATAATATAAATCACGGAAAAACTCAAACAACATCATGAACATGAATTCAATCTAATTCAAACATGAAAATCATAAATAATAAATCTTGTATATTGAAAAAAGGATTTTTGGGCTCCATGGAAGGTAAGGATCCATGGATGAACATCTAACATACCTTAATTTGATGAGTTCTTGAAAAAATTCTTAAGATTGACCTTTATTCTTTTGAGCTAGGGTTTGCTTTCATGAGAGAGAATTATCTTTTGATTTCGGGGAAAAGTGAATAATGAAGGATTTTACACATTTTTAGGGCTTAAATCCCACATCTGGGTCGGATAAAATCATGGGAAAAGACTATTTTAACCCTGGGTGCAACTTAAAATTTTTGTGAAATTTTCTTGATTTCTACCCCTGGTGCGACGTGCCACTATTGTGCCAGGCCACTGGAAAATAACAGTTGGGAATTTGTATGGTGGCGCGATGCGGTGGTATCGCGTTGCCACTTTGTTTGTGAACTGAAAGTGCACCATGACACGGTGGGATTGCGTTGGCACATTAGAAATTGACAATTATGAAATAGGTCTATGGTGCAATGCACCAAAATCATGGATAACTATTGGAAACTGATAGTTGCTATTTTGACACATTCCGCGATGCTCTACTGTCCTGAATGACAATGTTTAATTACTGAATCATAACTTCTTACCTGGTTGTCGGATTTCAGCAAATTTTATATTGTTGGAAAGCTAATTGAATTTCCTACGCAATAGCAGGCTTAAATCTAAAAATTACTGAGTATTCCTAAAATTTTATCTAGGATAACCAATGTACTGAGGGTTAATCTAGGCTAGGGAAATATGGGGTAATACATGGACACCAGGTTAAATTTCTCTTATGTAAACCCATTAGTTGTAATAAATTTTGAATTAGGTCTTGAAAATATCCCTGAGCCCTTCTTGGCTTCTACCCCAGTGGGTGATTCAGTTGTTGCCCAACAGATCTATAGAAAGTGTCCTATTTTTGTCCTTCATAAGACTATATTAGCAGATTTTATAGAGTTAGACATAGTTGACTTTAACTTTATTCTTAGTGTGGATTGACTCCATTCTTGTTATGCATCTATATATTATTGCACCCGAGTGGTAAAGTTTTAGTTTTTAAATGAGCCAGTCTTTGAGTGGGAAGGTAATTCAGTGTCTCCAAAGAGTCATTTCATATCCTACCTTAAAGCTAGGAAGTTGATCTCAAAAGGATATATCTATCATTTAGTTCGAGTCAAAGATGCTAACTCTGAGACTCCAATAGTTTAGTCTATCTGCGTAGTCAATGAGTTTCCTGATGTCTTTCCCAAAGATTTGCCTAGGGTACCACCCGATAGGGAAATAGAATTTGGTATTGACCTTCTCCCAGATACTCAGCCCATTTTTATTCCTCCATATTATATGCTCCAGCTGAGCTTAAGGAGTTAAAAGAGTAGTTTAAGGATATTTTAGATAAAGGTTTCGTAAGACCCAATGTCTCTCCATGGGGCTCTCTTATCCTATTCATGTGTAAGAAAAATGGTTCTTTGCGAATGTGCATTGACTATTATCAGCTGAATAAAGTCACCGTAAAATACAAATATCCTATACCCAGAATTAATGATTTATTTGATCAACTCCAAGGTGCAAGTTATTTCTCCAAGATAGACCTTAGATCTGGCTATTATCAACTTAGAGTAACGGAATGTGATATTCCAAAGTCATCTTTCAGAACCCATTATGGTCATTTTGAGTTTCTAGTCATGTTCTTTGGGCTATTAAATACCCCAGTAGCCTTTATGGACTTAATGAACCATATGTTCAAATAGTACCTAGACATGTTTGTCATAGTTTTTATCGATGATATCCTTGTCTATTTACGTAGTACCATCTTAGAATTGTGTTACAAACTCTTAGAGATCACCAGTTTTTTTACAAATTCAAAAAATATAAATTTTGGCTAAGGTCAGTAGCTTTCCTCGATCATATTATCTTTAATTATGGCATTAGAGTTGATCTCCAAAAGATCAAAGAGCTAAGGAACTGGCCTAGACCAATTTCTCTATCAGACATTAGGATTTTCTTGGGTTTAGCTGGCTATTAAAGATGGTTTGTTAAGGGTTTTTCATCCATTGCATCTCCTATGACCAAATTTACTCAGAAGAAGTTAAGTTTCAGTGGTCAAATTCCTGTGAGAAGAGTTTTTAGGATTTGAAGACTCGACTCACTTTAGACTTAATTTTAGCACAACCTGATCGTACAAATAGATTCATTGTATATTATGATGCCTCTAGAGTTATTTTGGATTATGTGTTGATGTAGAGAGGTAAAGTCATAGCCTATTCCTTTAGACAGCTTAAGCCTCACGAAAAGAACTACCCTACCTATGATCTTGAGATAGCTGCTGTTGTGTTTGCATTAAAAATCTGGAGGGACTATCTTTATGGGGTTCATGTTGATGTGTTTACGAAACATAAAAGTTTGTAGTATGTGTTCACTTTTAGAGAGATACATATTCGTCAGAAAAGGTAGTTAGAATTGTTGAAGGATTATGATATGAGTGAGTTGTATCATCCAGGCAAGGCCAATGTAATGGCAGACGTCCTTAGTAGATTATCTATGGGCGGTGTTTCTCACATGGAAAATGATAAGAAATAACTAGTTCAGGAAGTTCACCAGTTAGCTATATTAGGTGTGAGGTTAGTTGATTCAGCTGAAGGGAATGTTTGGGTTCACAGTAATTTAGGATCTTCTCTAGTTTTTAAAGTTAAAGGAAAATAGGATAGGGATCCTAGTTTGGTCAAACTGAAGGGTTCAGTTAAAGACCAAAAGGTAGAAGTTTTCTCCCACAGGGGGATATTGTGTGTTGCGATGCTAGAGTAGATTGGGTGTGCCATGTGTTTATGATTTGGGGCAGTGGATTATCACAGAAGCACACGGTGCACATTATTCCATCAAGCCAGGAGCCACTAAGATGTCCCGCGATCTGCAGGAAATCTATTGGTGGAGTGGTATGAAGAAAGATATTGTAGAGTTCATAGCTAAGAGTTTAGTTTTTCAATAGGTTAAAGTAGAGCACCAAATACCTAGTGGCATATTGCAGGAGTTTGGTATTCCCACTTGGAAGTGGAAAGATGAGAATATGGACTTTGTGATCGGATTACCCCATTCGTATCATCAGCATGATTCGATTTTGATCATATTAGACAGATTGACTAAATTAGCTCATTTCTTTCTGGCTCATTTCTTTTGTCCATCATCTAAGGTAGGGGTACTCAGTTTACCTTTCAGTTTTTGAAAGCCTTTCAGAAGGGTCTTGGTACTCAAGTTCATCTCAGTTCAGCCTTTCATCCACAGACAAATGGTCAGGAAGAGAGGACCATTTAGACCTTAGAAGATATGTTGAGGGCTTGTGTTCTTGATGTCAAAGGTAGTTGGGATTAGCATTTGTCATAGATTGAGTTCACCTATAGTAACAGTTACCACACTAGCATTCAGCTTGCCCTATTCGAGGATCTTTATGGGTAGAGGTGTAGATCACTAATCGATTGGTTTGAAGTGGGTAAGGCCGCTTTGATTGGACCATATATGGTGTTTTAAGCTATAGATAAAGTTTAGTTGATTTGAGAAAGATTAAGAGTAGCTCAGAGTCATCAGAAATCATATGCAGACATGAGAAGAAGAGCTCTTGAGTTTGAAGTAGATGACCTTGTGTATTTTAAAGCTTTACCCATAAAGGGAGTGAAGAGATTTGGCAAAAGAGGGAAGCTTAGTCCCCGATATGTAGACCACTATAATATTTTGAATCATGTTGGGAAGGTAGCCTATAAGCTTGAGATACCCACAGACTTTTCCTCAGTTTATCTAGTGTTCCATGTATCCTTATTGAAGAAGTGCATGGATGATTCAGCTATTGTAGTTCCTTTAGAAAGCATAGATATTCAGAATAGCCTTTCATACGAAGAAGTTCCAGTAGATATCCTTGATCGTTAGGTTCGTTGACTAAGGAACAAAGAAGTTCCCTTGGTCAAAGTTTTGTGGAAAAATCAGTTCATTGAGGACGCTACTTAGGAAATAGAAGCAGACATGCGTACCAAGTATCCTTATATCTTATCCAAAAATTCAGATTCATCCAAAGGTAACACTCTTCCCTAATTTAGTTCTTTTCCAGTCTCAGATTCAGCTATGTAGCTATCTTCATGAAAATTCATACACTTGCGGATTAGCTCAGTCACTTAGTATATTTTAGATTCTGTCATATAGTTTGTTTCCAGTTGTACATGCCTGCATATAGCCTTAGTTCCTTAGTATTTTTATCTTAACTAGTCTTATTCAAGGACGAATGTCCCTAAGGGGGAGATAATGTAATACCCCGTACTTTTCTTAGCTAAATTTAGCTCGTAGAATGTCAAGGATTAACTTCAAAAAAATTAATAACTCTTGGTACATGTAGAATTTTCAAGCTCTAGACCCACCAAAATGTATAAAATTGACTCAGCTTTCCAACGATACCAATTTCGTCTCAATTCGATATTCTGTTAAGAATTTATGGCATTTTTAGTGGAGGCAGTGTCTAAAAATGTGCAACACCACGTCGCAGTGACATGCAAATGACATTTATCAAATTCCAGTGGACCACTGCGATTTGCACACGTTATGGTGAAGTCCTATTTCCCAATTGTCAAAATTTAGTGGCTCACTGCAATAGTGGCGCATCGCGGTGATGGCCTAAATGGCATTTTAGTAGCTTACCGCAACAGCTCCGCATCGCGTTGATTTTCCAGTTCCTAGTTTTCAATTTCCAGTCAGCCACCGGATAGTGGTGCATCGTGGTGGGTGGCCAAATCGAGATTTTTAGTTTTCAAAATCATTTTTAAGGGGTAGTTTGGTTTTTCCCCAAGCCCCCAAATCGTGTAAAACACAATATTAATCCTATTCTAAGCATTCTATGCTCACTTTTCATCAAATTACTCTCCAAGAAAACCCTAGAGCTCAAAACTTAATCTCCAAGAAATCCAATTTCCTCCATTATTCTTCCAAGATAGCTCAAAATTAAAGGTTCCCAATTCAAGAACTTCAAGAGGTCATCTTCAAAAGCACAATTAGGAATTGAAGATCAAGTTTTTTATTCAATTTCATCAATTAAGATATGTGGGGTTTTGAACAAGGATAAATCTTTCATCTTTTTGCCCAAAATTAGTTTTAATTATAAATTCACATCATTTTACATGAATTTCAAGTTAGGGTTCATACCCATTTATTGTTAATTGAAGATTTTAAGATTTCAAGTGATTTGGATGATGAATTACATGTCTACTTTCATAAATTTAGGCGTATGACCATATTTTCCATATTTTGAGTTGAATTATGAATATTTTCATTATCAAGCATGAACTTTATGATGATTTAACATGAAATTGATGCATGGGTTACTAAGCCCTAGTTGAATATTGCTATTTCAAGAATTTTTATGCTTTTAATCATCTTATGATATGTTTTTAGACAGTTTTGAATAAAGAGTTGATCTTTTGATCTTTAGCTAACATATGGAATCCACTTTACATCTTAAATTTAGTTTTGAATGAACAGATACACAGTTAGCTTTTAGTATGAAATATTATGACTTTTAAAAGTGGATTTCCTATAGAATGAGCATACAAATTAATTGTATTAGTATTTAGCACCGACCAGAAACTGTGGGTTTAACGCATCCTACTTTCCTAGAACTACAAGCCAACATCGGTACAGATTCAGTATTTCCATTTCTATATGGATGACAGTTACAAATATGATCACTTATCTCAGTTAATACTACTTGGCAAGAGTATGACACCTCTCCCCAACGTGAGGTTTCCCCCATAGGGGAACGATACGTTGGACACTATGATAGCTCAAATAGTATATGTTGGTTAGAAGAACCTCCCTACAGCTTAAAAGTTTACAAACTAGTTTTTAAAAGAATTCCCTACTAGTAAAAGTAAATGAATAGCATTTGGGTATCCCCCTACTAGTAATAATAATACAATAGCTTTTGAAAAAATTTCCTTATAGTTTAATAGAAAAGAATGTCAGATAACAGTTCATCTTTTAGTTTTTAAGTGTTATGGCTCACCAGATTTACACAGTATGTTTTATTATTCATGATTTATGATTTTTAGCTTTCGGTTATTCCAGCCATGTTAGTCATTACAAACAACATACATATTCTATGAATTTCTAATAACATTGAGATATTACTTTTACTTGTGCATTCACCCCCATATACTCAGTACATCCTCAAAGTACTGATCCACATATATGTCTATGTGCTACATTGTCTCATAATGTAGATTCAGGTGCTCAGCCTCAGCAGCGTAAGGGTTTTTGGGCATCTCTATCTATATCCCGACAGTTGGTGAGTCCTCATGATTCGAGGGCCCCTTCATTCAAATTTCCAACTTTCAGAGTAATTGAGTGGTTGCTTTCAGTTTAGTCCAAGTCAGTTGGGGGTTTGTCCTAATGGATCTCTAATTTCTTAGTAGTAGAGGCTTGTTAGACTACTAGCTATTATATTCAGACTTTCAGTATTAGTTATCCAGACAGTATATTCATTTGATCTCAGATAGTTTTGATAATATTCAGTATTTTAGTATTTCTATCATATTAAATTGCTTTAATATGAGTTATATAGTTAGTAGGAGGCTTATAGGGTTTGCTTAAGACTACCTGTAGTCTTGAACAGCTTGTGACATCTTGAGACCAGGTTTTAGAGCATTACACAGAACTCCCCCACTTATTCTTAGACCGCTTCCCAATATCTCTACCACTCTGCTATTGACCGCCACCTTGATAAGAAAATCAAAACTTCTAATTTTGTCTTTCCCCTATGTATGCTTGCTTTTTATTCTCTTTCTCAACCTGCTATATATACACAACCAATCTGGAGATATCCATATCCCCATTTAACAAGGCAGTATTACTCTCTAGAATCAAATCACAGGACAACCCAAAAGCAAATTTCCTGGTTTTAGCCCTCATGCTAGACACTAACTTGGGAGCATATCGAGACAACTGATGAAATTTCAAGGCATACTCCTTGACCATCATCCTGCATTGCTTTGGATTAATGAAACTCTTCCTTTTTTTCCTTCCTCAACTCTTGAGGAAAGAATTGGTCCAGAAAAGCACCAGAGAAATCATCCCATAGTGCATATTCAACATCATTTCCCTGATACTGTTCCTATTTATTATATCAGTGGTAGGCTACATCCTTTATCTGGTAGGAAGCGAATTCTATACCTTCAATATTAGTGGCATGTATAATATAGAAGATCTTCTCCATCTCATTAATAAAACCTTGAGTATCTTCCTCAACCTTAACAATAATGAACATAGGAGGACTCAACCTCATAAACCATATAAACCTTGTGGCCTCAAAAGATGGAGTAACTGAAGCTACATGCTCAGACTGAGATGCTACCAACTGACCCATTATATGAATGGACATAAGAAATTCAGAATTCGATACATCAACTTGAGGAGCTCGAGGTGGACAAAAAGGGACCGATGGAACTCTAGGAGGGCAATCAGGAATTAGACCCTAGATTGGGTCTGTATCCTGTAAGTAGGGCGTATCCTATTAGCATTGTCCTCAAGAGGGATATAGGAGTTTCCATGAGCTTTAGATCATCAGAGAGGCATGATCTAAAAATAGAACATATGGGAATTAGAAATACTCAAGGCCTTAGACTCTATATCTTGAAATATAATATTAATAAAGGGAAATATTCCTAAATTTCTTGTAGCCTCTCCCTTATAAGTTTGGCGTGCTAAACACTCATAAAAGATACTTTACTTGACAAGGTTTTGTTGGACAACTAAAGATATCAAAAGTAGGCTATAATACCACCTTAGGAACGAACTGAACCAGGGCCTAGCCATGACGGGTATCTCAAGTCCTGCATGGACCAGAGATCACCCCCTTCACATAACTAAACTAAACACACCACAACCAACGTCAGCTGAATTTCGAACATATAACAAGATAAAATATTATAAATTTATAGACATTATAATAAGTCTATTACCAATACCAATCATCCATAAGCAAGTAACAAACCAATATCAGTATCAATTCCAATACCAGTACCACTACCGATACCCCCATGCCTACAGTAATCTAACAAGGCCTGTATTTTAAACCAAAGAATATCCAGTCGGGACATGCCCTCAACCAAAACCAAAAACAAGACCAAAAAGAAGTAAACTCAGAACAAAATCCATAGCACGAAATTGAGTCCTCCAAAGTATGGAAGCTTACCGCATTATTCTGAATCAAAAACTGGGCCCGGATCACCTGTCATAAAGCAAGAAAAGCCGAATGATGATTGATTCCTGCATCACATAGGGATAAAACATTCGAAAATTATTAGCGGGATGAACACTAGCATGTAACTCGGGGATAAGGATAACATAATAATGATATGATCAACAATTTAAAGTCATTCAAAATCCACCACACATAATCAAATACAAATACATAAATATATATATCGCATGTCGAGATAGGGAACAAGGCTTAACATGTTTTTCAAAACTTTAGCCTAGATTGTGTAGCTTAACCGTCATATAATAGTACCTATAGGTTATATGGACCCCAACTCTCATCCCTTGGTTGGTCCCCAGTATGTGTAGCCATATGAATTAGGGAATAATCTCATATAATGATTTGTTGGCGACTCGAACCTCTCTAATCATGAATTAAATAATAAAGAAACTTGTACCTCATTGGTAACTCTGACCCTTCCTTCAGCAAACATAGTTTCCAGTATTGGTCACTTGGCACTCTACTCTCATGACTCAGCTAGACAACCCATATTATATTCAACTTAAAACAAGTATCACACATTCCATTTCATTGAACCACATTTAACAGTAAGGAATACAATGTTGTTATAGTCATACCAACTACACTTGCAAGGTAACACATCATGCCAAAATAATTTTCATTAACTCGAGGAGAACAACTCTTTTTTTCATTAATACACATTAGGGAACACCAACTCCCTTTATTCAATAAGTCATATAATTTCATTTCAAATACCTTTTTATATCATATAGGAGTTTGAGACTAGTTTGATTGTAAAAATTTCCACAATTCTCATAACAAAAAATAATTTCCATTATTGGGTTGGATTATAATCACTTCAAAAGTCACAAGTTTGGGAAAATCATAATTTTATAGTTCATTCACCATCCCCATGCACCCACAAGTTTAAAATAATATTTAAAGTATGAAAATCATATATAAACTATGAGAAACATTCTTTAATTCATAAACATTCAAAACCCCAACCCATGTTACAAAACCATCATAATAATTTCATGAACAATACTTTCAATCACATGTTTTAGTAAAATTAACAATGATGGATGAGTAACATGCCTTAATCACCAAGAAATACGGAGAGAAATCACTCTTGAAATCCCCAATTGATTAGTTTGATGAAAAACCTAAGTATTATTGACCTTGAGGATTCAGAAGTGTTCTAAGAGGTTGTTTGGTAGGTTTAAGATATACAATGATGTTCTAAGGAAGTTATAAGATATTGGTTTCAAATTGGACAACAGAGAAAATGTCCAGAATGCCAAAAACTTAAAGTTGAAAAAAACACATTTGGTTATGAGTCAACTCTTTGAATCATACCAACACCTTATGACTCGTTACCACGAGTCATAACCAAGATAGTAACTAGGACCACCATACACTTCCCACCTTACGACTCCACCAACCCACTCATAAGGAGACCTTACGACTTATAAGGTCAAGTTATGAGGAACGCATGACCCAAAATAATTAAACACTAGATATCCTATGATTTGAACCTACGACTCATAACATATCCTTGTGGATCATAGTGAGCTACGTGTACTTAGAGTAGAATTTTCCACTAAGTTTCTGATTTGGTTATGACCAGGGTCCTACAAACCGTAACCATATCTTATGACTTATCACCATGAGTCATGACCAAGGCAGTAAGCCCAAAGCTCAATAACTTTTATGAGCCAAATATTCAAGGTGTTTCTGTTATATTACTATTGCACTGGTCATATAACTATTGCACTGGTTATAAGACTGCTTCACCGATTGCTTTGAATGATTTTCTTGTTGTTTTCACATAATATTGACCTACTTGCCTATTAAATAGCTCTTTAAAAATTGAACTTCCTATATTGGCATCAATAGATTCTTAGATTTGGTTGTTTGATTTCTTTTTTTACTGTTATTAACTGCTTTATCTTCTATGAGATCTCATGTTAATCTATTTTCCAAAATCTCAGATAGTAGATGATTTGTAGTACAATATCTTAGACCAATCCTCTATATCAAATCTTATCCATGCCATCATGTGTGTATCTATTAAAGTTATACGATATAATTTATAAAACTCTTAAAAGTATAATTATTGTTCCATAATCCATAAGAAGGTAACTTTCCTGCAACATACATAAAACTCTTTGAACTATGTTCTATACATCATGAATTTCCAACTCTTAGCATAACAGTACCAACTTCCAAAGAATCCCCTATTGACCCAATATATACTTATTATTATTGATATGAATATTTTTACAAGAATGCTTCCAATCTTGCACATGAATTATATCGAACCTTGAAATTACCTATTATACTCTCTATTAGAGATTTTCACTCATGATTTATGAACCTATTATGGTTAACTCTTAATTGAGATCTTAAAAAGGATTCCATGACTATTATCCAAAAGAAGGCTAAAATATTAAAATGAGCCTAAAATGGATAAACTATGAGCGCGAGCATAAAAAGGCTAAACTATGAACATGAGACTAATAAAATTAAATTTTTGATCAAGAACTAAGAAGATAATAATACAACACTATGATCTAAGGTAGTTAGTTATCTGATCATGAAGGCATAGGTTTACACGAAAAATGCCTGAAACTATGTTTGCTAACATAGGAGAGAGAAATTATTTCACAAATCGAATGACTCTTTTTTTCATGTGCCCAAAAATAAGGCTAAACATGGTTACTTTCTTGCGAATTATGTTATGTCATGTCCTATTCCTAGTATGGTATAGGATGGCTTAGCTGATCGTGCCGAGATCAAACTCCATGCACTCACATAGTGATTTATGACGGTTCACTATATTCTCCCACAAATTCAAAGGAACTAAATCTAGCTTACATGGTCAACTATAAATTTAGTTTATATTCTTGTTCCTTTCTAGTTGTGTTCACTTATATTTAAATTTTATTGTCATTTCTAATCTCTTGTTGTACAACCCTACTAAAATAATTTTGCATACCAATCCATTCAACATGTTGATTATCTTTGGTGGTACATCATTTTATGAGGTAGGTTCTGGCTCCCAAGTCTGCAATCAGGTACCTCATTAGGATCTCTATGTTCTTCTATTGGTGAGCTTATTTCCTACTAAGAGGCTAGATGAGATATGTTGACTTCTTTATATTTCTTTTCTTCCAGTATTGGTTCTTATTAGACGCTTCACTGGCTGGTGTAGTTTTCAAAAAAACTTTGTAATTTATAGCCTTTATCATGACTATTAGTATTGTATAGTATTAAGTGGTGTTCATAAACCATGTTGAAAATATTTCTCCTTTATGAAATCTTATTTCACTCTCATATTATTTCAGTTATATTCTTTCATTTTGGTTTCATTCTCATATGTTATGATATAACATTCGCTCATTCTAGAAATAGTATTGTGTATGTCTTATGTCTTGGACCTTGCCCCAGGGAGTGACAAACTTAGTATCAGAGCACAAAGTTTAAGTGTCCTAGGGGTGTCTGTGAAGCCGTGTCTAGTAGAGATCCTTTTATGGGTGTGAAGCATGCCATACTTATAATTAGGAGATTACAACACATTTAAGAGATGTTTCTATTTTCATAATCTAGATCTACCAATAGAGTTGGGCTAAGAAACTTATGTGAATTCGTGCATTGATCCAATTCCTCTTACAATGCCTCACTTTTGATGTGGTATAAGCTTTAAAGATCAGATTTATATTAAAGTAGTTCTCTAATATAGAATCAAAAAAATTTAAAATACTACATGAGGGATTAAGAAGAGACCATTAGTCTATTTAAGCCCATTGATTCAAAAGAAAGCACACTTGTTCATATTAATCGGGCGTCTAGTCCAAAATTTGATGTACTCGGACACTTTCTTTTTTTAACCCTTGTTACAAATTAAGAAAGTATGTATTTCAATGCTTGGATAGTATTGTCATACGAGACATGGTATGATTTGGGGGTTGTAAGTCATAAGTAGTATAATGTATTCTATTACTACGAATATAAATTCAAAAAGGTTGAGATAAAAAATTAATCAAAGTATGTAGCTAAAGTTATATATCCATTGAGTAATAGGGTGATAAGTCCTTAGATATTGGATAAGCTGTAATAACTTTGGTGTAAATCTGACATTAGTAACTATAGAAAGGATTGTTAGATAAGATGGAACAGAAGTATACTCGGTCTAGGGAAGTAATTTATTAAGGTTCATCCTTATGTCTGTAGGGAGTAGTTGTAATATTGTGAAGGATAAGGTACTTATAGGTTGCAATAATATAGATGGTGAGATTTTGGAAAACTATTTTAACATAAACTTTTGATGGCATACTGGTTATTGATTTTATTTATATGTTACAATTCAGATTAGTATAATTGGATAATGTTGTCATACAAGTTTAGCACTAGCGACTAAGATTTAACATTAGATGACCACAACTATAAAAGAGTGGCAGTATGATAGTGTAACGCTAGCTTTAGGAAATAGATATAGTAGGCTTGAATAATTATATGATAATTTAGGAAAAGTGTGAATTTGCAAACATGACATATATATGGAATAAGGGTAAGACAATGAATTCTAGATGAGTCCTTAGATAAAGAAAAGCCCTATGTTTTATTAAAAAGGGTACCCAAGGTAGTATGTTTCTATATAAGATTCTAAGTTATTATGTACTATGTATACCTAGTTAGTACCCTTAAGTTTCTTAAATTTGGAGAAGGTTATATATGTACTATATGATGTTCTTAAGAGCTGAATTGAGAGGATTATAAATAGACAATGTGGAGCCTCTTAATAAAATTTTAATTTTGATTCAATAGGGTGGATATGAATCTATATGTGTGATGTTAGTAGACTAAGAAGAGAAGATCAGGTATAATGGAAGTGGTTATGAAAAATAATGAGATCATAAGCTATAGAATGATAACTGTAGAAGATAAAGAAAGTTAAGAAAGTATCTCTGGTGGAAGTCTTAGCAAGGGTTGTGTACCTATAGATATAATCTATCAGTGGGAATAAGGTGATGATATCTCATATATGAAAATAGGTCCACATATTTTAAATTTTGACTTTGACCTAAGGAGGAGATGATAGGTTAAAGAACCAAATTCGGTCTTAAGATGAATATAGTAAGGCGTTCCAAGAAAAAAAGATATGACGAGTTCCATTACGATCTATTTTTATTCTAGGGTATTCCATATAATTCAGCCAAGATTACACTCTACTCATTTCTTGTGCATTCATTCCATGCCTATGTCAAAGATCCAAATTTTATATGCAAAATCATGCACATGCTTTAAACCTTGAATATGAAACACTACTTTCACACCCCGATCCTAATCTTAATCTAAGGTTCTAGGAATATAGTTTCCATGTTACTATATTTTTGATCCATGAACCCCATGCTTTATGTTAGGTTTCATCCTAAGAAACTATACTTTATGATATGTTCCTAGCTTGTTCTATATCATGCCTATGCCTAAAATGACTCTCTGTTTAGGCTTTATTTATTTGATACATGAAATATTCATGCCTATTATGCTTTGCTCCATGGCCACATCATTATTAGCAAGGTCACAATAAGTATTACTAGTGATTGGGCAGTATCCCTTCTACTCCTGATGCTCATATTCTATTCCTTTACTGGTATTGCTTATGACATGACAGTGGTAGTTGGATAGCAATTTATATATATTTATTTTATGATGATTTCATTTTACCAGTTCATCTAACATGATAACCATGAATGAAGTGAGAGATGAGAATAAACTATATGTAATAGCTAGATAAATTCATATAGTGTGCCCTATATGAAATAATCTTGAATCATATCGTGTGGCCCTTGATGTGAGTACATGAATTACAAGTCATAAAGGTTTCTAAGGTAGGCAGAGAAGATTTATTTAATTTATATAGTATTAACTGGTAAGAAACCATGAAGTTGTTATAGCGATGAGTTGGGTTATCACGTTGATACCTCTGTGGCAAAATACACTATGTAATTTGTGACTTCTTGATTATAGTTCTAGGATGGTTGTTTTCATGATGAGAAAAAATAGTCTCCTTGGGAGTGATTGTAGATACAAGAGAGACCTTGTTGAGTTTTAGATCTAACCTAATAGAAGTCAACAATTAAAATGAAGATTCCTAAAGGGAAATAGATTATGAGGTCCTAAAATTAAGACTAGCATGATTATTTTAGGTGTGGCACCTTGTACCTCTGAGTAGGCTTCTACATGATAAGAATTAGTCATTAGAATCAAACTTTAGTACTTGTATGTGCCCATATGAGAATTGTAATTTGGAAATAGTGCAGTGTAATATTCAAGAGGGGAAAAAGGTATATTTGAAAGATGTTGCTAAGAACTAATGCTAACAGTATTAGAGGTGAAAATACATGTATTCCTATGTCTAATGCACCCTTGTTTCATGTTATGTAATTTTAGATCAAATAGGACTTATGTCAAAGTTTTTGTCATGTATTCATACTCTATAAACCCTATTCAGATAACTAGATACTCCTTTAGCTCATACCCAAATTCATGTCTTATGTTGTTATGCTCATTTCCCATGAAACCTATGTCCTAGGACATGCCAATGTTAAGTATTATGAATTCCATGACTCGTGCCTCTATGTTTCTTCCATAGCTGGTTACAAAGCTGTACACATGTTGGGAAGATTTATGTCATTAAGAAATACTTTGAAAGAGACTAGACTATGTTAAAATTCCTATGTAAGGTAGTCCTTCTGTCCTTGATGATCATTCGGGGATGAAAGATCCCAAGGGGGAGATACTATAACACCCTAAACTTTTGAACTAAAAAAAATAAACTAGACCACTCTTCATATATACATAGACCTGAATATACAATATTTATTATATTTAAGTTTAAAGGTCATAGCTACAGTGTTGTAGAGGTATTGGATATGAATTAAGGGCATAAGAATTTTCTAAAATAATTTTTTGTTGAAAGGTCCTTCACTGACTATGTTTTTGTACACATTCATACAAGGACCAAGTTTAAACAATCACATCTCCTAGAATTATTAGAGTTACATGACCCATTAACTATCAAATTAAAGCGCTGTGGATCTTCTTCCCAACGTCACCAATGGCTCATCAAGTCCCGAGTAAAATGTTATGCATAGTTTACCAAGAATAGTCAGAACAACCATATATCAGATGAAAATATTCTATTTTTCTTAACTTATCACATTCTTGGAGTGTGATTTTGTCCTTTCCTTTTCCCATAACCCCAATGTGTTTCAATACATTTTAATCACTCTTTCTTCCATCAGTTTTCTACATTAAAAAGTCCCCTATTTTTTGTCAAGTTTACACGTTAAAGACCTCACCTTCTCCATTTGCTTTTATTGTATTTTCCCCATCAAATTTTTCATATGATATTTATCAACAAATATCCTCATGCCTCCTCTAGATCTCATACTCCTAAGAAGCTTCAAAAATTTGCATAAGAAATAAAGTTCGGTTCACTCTTTGCGATCTAAATTTCTTCAATGGCGTGCGTTATGTAAGACTACCATCTTTATGTATTCTTCAAATATCATATTCATAAATTCAATTTGTTAAAGATAAACTAGGATCAAAGAAACTCTCATACTCTTATTCTTCAATTAAATGCATAAATATGTCTTTTCCAGATACTTTGGGTAAGAAAAGAAAAGTCACAATTCTTTTATTCATAATCTTCCATCCTTTTAATTATTGATATGGTCTGAACTAATTCTAGCTCTACAAGTATTTGTATAACTTGTTGTATGATTGTTGCACTAGTCGTGTAACTACTTGTTGTAAGACTGCTTCACTGGTTTCTTTGTATGATTTTTTTAGTCTTTTCACAAAATATTGACCTTCTTGCCTGTTAAATAGCTCTTTGAAAATTGAACTTTCTATATTGACATTGTTAGATTCTTTGATTGGGAGTTTGAGTTCTCCTTTTATAGTTAATAACTATTTTATCTTATACTGGGATCGCATGTTCATCTATTTTCCAGAATCTCAGACAGTTGTTAATTTGTAATATAATATCTTAGCCCAATCCTCTTTGTCAAATCTTAGCTATTCCATCATGTGAATGTTTCTATTAAGGCTATAAGATAGAATTTATTAAACTCTTAAAAGTATGATTCTTGTTTCCATAATTCATAAGAAGGTAACTTTCCCGCAATATTCATAAAACTCTTTACACTGTGATCTTTAAATTATGAATTTGCAAGTCCTAGTATAATAGCACCAACTTTCCAGGAATCCCTATTGACCTAATAGATACTTAATAATATTACTATGAATAATTTTACAAGAATTCTTCCAATCATGTACATGAATTATATCATATCGAACAATGAAATTACCTATTATGCTCTCCATTATGGATTTTCAATCATGATTTATGAAACAATTATGTTTAACTCTTAAATGTGACCTTAAATGAGATTTCATGACTATGAGCCAAAAGAAGGCTAAAATATGAAAAAGAGCGTAAAATGGTTAAACTATGAGCACAAACCTAAAAAGACTAAACTATGAACATGAGACTAATAATACTAACATTTTTTTATCAAGAACTAAAAAGATAATAAGACCAAATTATGAGCTAAAGGAGTTAGCTAACTGACCATGAATGTATAGGTTTAAGTGACAAATACCCAAAACTATGTTTGCCGACATAGGATAAAGATTATTCCACAAATTGGATGAATCTTTTTTCATGTGTCTCGAAAAGGGGATAATCATGGATAATTGCTAGAAAATTATGTCATGTCATGTCCTATGCCCAACAAGGTATAGGATGGCTTAGTAGATCGGGCGAGATCAGGCTCCACACGCTTACATGGTGGTTTATGATAGTTCACTACTTTTTTCAAAATATAATCAAAGGAATTAAATCTACCTTAATTTGTCCATTATTAATTTAGTTTATATTCTTGTTCCTTTCTACTTGTCTTCACGTATTAGAATTTTTTTATCATTTCTAATCTCTTGATGTATTACCTCCTGAAATGGTTTTACATACCGATACATTCTACGTATTGATTGCCTTTGGCGTTACATCATTTTATGATGTAGGTTCTAGGTCTCAAGTACAAGGTCAGATGCCTCATTAATATCTCTATCTTATGTGATTGGTGAGCCTCTTTCCTCTTAAGAGGTTGTATAAGATATACGACTTCTTTATATTTTGGTCCTTTTAGTATTGGTACATATTAGAGGCTTCACAGGTTGGTGTAGTTGTCAAACAAACTTTATAATTTCTAGTCATTATTATGACTATTAATATTGTATAATAATAAGTGGTATTAACAAACCTTGATGAAAATATTTCTCCTTAAGAAATCTTATTTCACTCTCATATTACTTCAGTTATATTCTTTCATGTTGGTTGTATTCTCATGTGTTATGATAGAATGTTTGCTTGTACTAGCAATAGTATCGGGTGTGTGTCATGTCCAGGACCTCGACTCAAAGCGTGACATCAGTGCTGGTGGTTTATGAATAGCCGATACAAAGATTCCCAGGTATGTTACAAATTTTAGGTTACAAGTCATTCATAGCATGCTTGAATCATTAAATTTAGAATATTATCATGTTGAGCATTTCTATGTATTAGTAATATTAAGCATGTTATCAGCATCAATGTCAGTTCTATTGGGAGTAGGACTTAGCACTGAGTGAATGTAGAGATAAGGCTCACCCACCAGTTGAGGACTGAGATCCTTATTTGAAGTCCCTAATTTCTATAACTATGTTACCAGCATATGTTATGAGGAGTCACCAGCTAGTTTAGGACTGGCACCCTACTAGGGGTCACCCATTAGTAGAGGAATGACACCCTTATCCTTTTGGACATCAGTTTAGTAGATCCATGCTATCCAGTGTTGGTACCAACACTCTTCTAACTGGGGTCATAGGTTGGTCCTCGATTAGCTCAAATTGGGGCATGTCGGTTAATTTTAGCTCCTATTGTTATAGTTCATTATTCAGATTATGTTCAGTTTAGGTTTCCAATACCAAGTGTTTAGCATTCAGTCATTTAGTTATTCAGACACGTAACATATGTTCATACTTGGTCTAGCATTCGATTTTCATGTTCATGCATACATTTTGAGTATATATATGTATCTCAGTTAGTTTTTGATCTTACATACCAGTACATTCAAAGTGTTAATCGCATACTCTCTTTTGCATTGTGTTGTCTTGTAACATAGGTTCAGACCCTTAATTCCTAGATCGCACGTAGTCCATTTCTGTGTTACTCAGCTACAGTATTGGTGAGTCCTCATCAGTCGAGGACTAGTTATATTATTAGTTATTTATCCCAGTATATATTTTATTTCATATGATTTTAGTTAGTCAGAGTTAGTTGGAGACCAGTTCCAATAACTCATCATGGTTAGAGGCTTTCAGATAGTTAAATGGTTAGACATATTTTCAGTGGTGAGTTCTAATTACCTTTGATATTGGTTTGATTATCAAATACTTTTAAATGACTTCCACATAGTATTATATTATCTTCTCTAAGTATTTACAACTTGTGATAGATCATGGGTTAGCTTGAGGTCACTCGTGACATTGAACATTGTGTTACGATAAGGGGGTAGTCTTAGGTCATGACAAACTTGGTATTAGAGCACAAGGTTTAATCTGTCCACTTACATAGGTAATTCAATTATAGCCGGATGGGTGTATTGAAATTTTTGAGTCACAGTATCTCAAAAAATCACCTTACTCGATCTTGTAGAGTTGGAAATGACTTATTTAAATGATATCCTTATTATGGATTGGCTCTAATCTTGTTAAAGCTCAGTTGATTGTAGAAATAAAATACTTCAGTTCTAGTTTCCTAATGACCCAATCATAGAATAAAAGAGTAGTACTTCAGTGCCTACAAGTTGATTTGTCTCCCACCTTTAGGCAAAGAAGATGATATCCAAGGGTTGCATCTATTATTTGGTCTATGTTAAAGACTCAAAATTTGAGATTAAAAGTTTTGAGTAAGTCATGGTAGTTAATGAGTTTCCAAATTTTCTCGTAGATCTACTCAAAGTTTCTCCCGAAAGGGAAACTGACTTCGAAATAGATCTCCTTCCATATTCCTAGCCTATTTCAATTCCATTTTATAGAATGGCTCTAGTGGAGATTAAGGAATTGGAAAAATAGCTGAGAGATCTCATAGATAAAGGTTTTATTGGACCTAGCTTCTCTCCTTTGGGTACCCAGTTCTCTTTATTTGCAAGAAAGAGGTTCTCTCAGAATGTGCATCGACTACCGTCAGCTGAACAAAGTCATAATACAAAATAAGTATGCTCTCCCTAGGATTGATGACTTGTTCAAATAACATTATAATGCACTTTATTTCTCTAATATAGGCCTTATATCTAGCTATTATTAGCTCAGAGTCAAAGAAAGTGACATTCCGAAGACAACCTTCAGAACTCGGTATGATACTTTGAATTTATAGTTATGTATTTTGGATTAACGAATGCTCCTACAACCTTTATAAACTTGATGGACAAAGTGTTCAAGAATTAAATAGACATGTTTATCAGAGTCTTCATAGATGATATCCTCGTCTAGTCTCCTCATAAAGGTGAGCATGTCGACCATTTGAGGATTGTTTAGCAGACCATTAGGGATCACCAGTTATTTTCTAAGTTTATCAAGTGTAAATTTTGGTTGAAATCAATAGCTTTCCTTGGTCACATCATTTTTGGATATTGAATTCTAGTTGATCCTCAAAAATCCAAAGCAGTAAAAAACTGGCCTAGACCCATCTCTCAATTAGGTATCAAGAGTTTCTTTGGTTTAGCTGGTTATTACAGGTGGTTTGTTGATGGATTTTACTCTATTGCTTATCATATATCCAGACTGACTCAGAAGAAAGTTGAGTTTTAGTTGTTAGATTCTTCCAAGAAGAGTTTTCAAAAATTGAAGACTCGACTTACTTCAACTCTAGTTTTGACTCTACTAACTACCCTAATTACCACATTCTAGTCAAATTCGACATCACAAACATCAACATCATACCTAAATTGCATATAAATAAATCTATACTGGTATATAATTTCCATATAGGGCATAGCCGAACTCAAACCAGTAGATGTACACATAGGCAAATCAATATAATCATCCTCTAGCCTTGCCAGGCATCAATGTATCATCATAATATCCTTTGGCCTTGCCGAGTATCAATGTATCATCATAATATCCTCTGGCATTGCTACGTATTAATATCATCATTATATGCTCTGGCCTTGTTGGGTATCAATTTATAATCACAATATCCTCCAGCCTTGTCGGGTATCAATATCATCATAGTATCATCTGGCCTTGCTGGGTATCAATATTATCATAGTGTCCTCCGGCCTTGCCGAATATAAATGTTATCATCATCTTCTATAATTTAACCAGGTATATAATTAATGCCATAAGCACCAGTATGTCAAGCATCAAGATTTATAATATAATTCGTGGCACAATTAAATAAATTAGAATGACAATATAGCATAAATAATAACACAATTGCTAATATCATCAATTCTAACATGATTACTAGAACAACTATTTAGTATGATCCTAGTCATAAGCAATATCAAGGACAATGGCTTATCAATAATATATTCAATGTCTTATTATTAGCATAAAAGATCTCTTATTAATAGCTTGAGCAGTAGCTAATCCAAAGCATAATCTATGGCTTATTCGTAGCATAGCCAATGACATAATTTATGGCTTAGACAATATCATAGTTAAGAAGTCATTCATAGTATATTTGGTCCCCAATCAATGGCCACAACAATAGCATAATCAATAGCTCGTCATAAGCTTAACCAATAAATTATACATATGACATAATCATTGGGCATTACTTTCAACACCATTTGTCATAACCAACAAGTACCAAGGTTTCTCAATATTGCCCCAAAAGGGCATTCTCTAGGCATTTAGTAAGCATATAGGGGGTGTCAAGATAACTAACATCAATATTGAATTAAGGTGGTTCAAAGATCCCACTTCTAAATCCCCAAAATATACTTCTAAGGAAAGTTCTACCTCAGACAAGGCTAAGGTATCTAAATCCACTCTTAGATGTATAACAAGTCATAATTAGTCCAGAGGTAAAGGTTTTTCTCAAACATGACAACTAAGGCAACCTCCGTAGGTATAAGCAACTAAGACCAATTCACCCTAGGCATAAGTAACTAAAATATTTTACTTAATATTGAGAAATCTAAGTCATTATTATTTTATACATGAGTAATGTAGGCCAATTCACCTAAGGCATAAGGAAAACAAGCTAAGTATTTCAACTCTATAATTTCAATTTAGCCTAAATGATCTAACTAACCCAAGTATTGTATTTCATCAGTTCAACACCTAAAACCCTTCTCAAATATAAAACAATAGCATAAGAACACTATGACATAACTCAATCTAACAAGGGATAAACCGAGCCTACCTTGACACCGAAGAAAGGTGAATGAGCTGTTAAACCTTCATTTTTTCTTTTGATAATATTCCTTAAGATGCCAATCTATCAAAAACATATTTTACTCATAAATACAAGAATATCGATAACCACATCGCACCATTATGCTTTGGATCCAAAAATTACCTTAAAACCCCCATTTGGGTCCCACTTGCGGAAATTACATGTTCAAAACCAACCAAAGATAATATCAAGCTCAAGGAATAATTACCTTCTTAAATATGTGAAAACCAAGCTTATTTGGGGAAAAAATCAAGCCCTAAAGCTTTTGTTTTTTTGAAAAAATAATCAAGAAAATCAACCATGAATTTAGAGGATTCTTACCTTAAACTTAAAGGATAATCAAGAAATAGATGTTAGTGTAGCTTCTAAACCACCCACAAGATTAAATTTTAAGCTATTATATTATTTTATGGTTTAACTCTCAAGGGGGAAGATGAAAAATGCCTAAAATTGAGAAAAAATGCTTAATTTATACCCAGTCAAGGGCCTCAGCAGTCGCTAATGCAACCAGCAAGTGTACGATTGCACTATCTATGGCCTGCACCGAACAGCCACAACAGTGACCTTCCCTATGCAATCACACCCTCTCCTCAATACACGAAGTCGCGATCGCAGCCCAAAGTGGCACAATTATGGTGGCACTAATTTTGCTGATGCACCAGATTTTCCAAGTCCAAAAATAGTCTTGACCGAGGCCTAGGATTCATTCAAAATGCCATCTATGCAAACAAACTATGAAACCATACCAAATTTGATGTTTCAAATATAAATGGCCAACTCGAATTTTAACTCTGAGGTTGTGTTGACCATGTTTGGGTCCCATACCCATATTTCCAATTTCTCAACCTTTTGACCAATAGGTCAAAATAAGATCGAGTGCCTTGGAACCCAAACCAAAGATATACCTAGCCTTGGCATAGTCAGAATTTCCACACAAGGTCGCTGTACTAAAGTTTTTACCCGATGACCATTTGGAACCAGCGAAGACTTCAAAATAAGGAATTGTCGCTAAAAACCAAATAAACTGCCCATGAACCAAAATGTCAGTCCCATCAAGTCATAGATTACTTAGGGAAGCTATAGAGAATCTCTAAATGCAAAAATATATAGAAATACGAAAAATAGCCTAAAGGATCATTTTAGTTACCTCCTCAGGATTTAGTAGCTTTCTATTATTTCGAGTATAATTATGTCTTCTGAGTATCAAAAGTGATTTGACAGATTCATTCATTTGGGTCCTCATATGTTCAATGATGTTGTAGGTGAGAATGCCTATGAGTTCTTGATGGATTTTTGTGAGAAGTTCTATAACCTATATTTGCTCAAATTGCATGGGCTCACATATACTACTTATCAATTGATAGATATAGCCAGAGATTGGTGGAGGTAACTTGTTGGTTGCCGAGATCTTGGTTCACCAAAAATAAATTGGGATTAACTTACTTAGGCTTTTTGGAAAGGTTTCTATCTTTTAGTTTGAGGGATCAAATGAGATATAAGTTTGATTACCTTGAGCAAGTCTCCATGACTGTCGTAGAATATGAGGAACATTTCTATGCTTTGTCTAGATATTCTTATGCTAGTTTTGCCACTGAGTCTAAAAATATTAGAAAGTTTATGAAGGGGTTAGATGTTTCTCTTCAGCTTTCTATGACTCAGATGGTAGTTTATAGGGCATTATTTCTGATATTATGGATCATACTAAGATGACTAAGTCTATTTTTCAAGCATCTCAAGGAGGCACCAATAAGACATGCCATTAAGGAAAGTTCAGAGGTCACACTTCTCAAAGTAGAGATTTTAGAGGCTTTTTGGGGTATCATGGTAGACCAGTGCAGGTAGCCTTGTAGAGTTTAGGTAGTGGGTCTTCTAGTTTAGCATCTTTATATTGGCATCCAAGTACAGTCGTACCTCATTCCATTGAGTCAGGTTATAAGGTTTGCTATGTGTGTGATAAGATTGGCCATTTGACCACCCCCATGTTCTTAGTGTAACACCCCAGAAGTACACCCTAGACGTCACACGGTTCTTAAGACTACGAATAGCCATAAGCTAACCCATGATATCTATTCATCTTGAAACTCACATGCAAACTAAACTAACATATGTAGAAACTAAAGGTAAAAATTTTCATATCTTAATGAAAGTCTTTATCTTGGAAACCATAAAAAAACTCTTTCCTCATAAAACATACACAGTCTAACATGCCTCAACTACTAAATCGAGAACCACTGGGACAGACCCTAGATGACCCGAACATAAATAGAAATCAAATAACTAAATACTTGCATCACTAAATGACAGTCAGATAAGCTGGGTCCTCAGACTATGAGGACTTTCAAAAGTCGGGATGTATGTGATGATGCCCGTAGTAAATCATGCTATTGGTAATGAGCACCAGAACCTACATTATACAACAATATAGCACATACAAAAATCTGTGGGTCAATACCTCTGGAATGTACTGAGTATGTGGGGGTGAATGCATAAGTAAAACAATAACTAACTATATATATAAACTTCCAAATGATGTATGCTAAGCGTAAATGACTCACCTTGGACTTGAGTAAAACTTAACATTACAAGATCATAAAACATGGATACTGAATCATACGAATAAGCTTAGTGAGACATAACACTTATTTTCTAAAATCCTTACATTTATTCTTTCTAATTGGAGATTCTTCTAACCAACATAAACCATGTGAGTTATCATGGAGTCCAACGTCTTACCCACGTTGGGGAGAACTCTTCTACCCTTCCCATAATAATACAACCTTAATTTAAGTGATCAATGAACTTCATCCATATTGGGATAGAGATTAACCTATGGTGGCTTGTAGTTTCCATGAATTTAGGATATGTTCAACCGTGTTCCCTTCTCGATGCTAAAACTTACTCCCATAATACATATATGCTCATACTTAAGAAATTCACCTTAAAATAGCATAAGGGTTTACAGAATGAAAATATGCTTCTCTTTACTTTAAATCATAATCAAGATGAGCAGTTGTGGATATCATGTCATATCCTTAGATCAAAATATCAATCTTTCTTAAATCATGCTATATTCCATATGAATAGAGTTTCAAAATCTTAAAATTTCTTATAAAATTGATGCTTATACTTGAATTTTTAAAGTCTTGCTTTCCTAAACAATTCTTATGAAAAAATACCAGTTTCAATACCCATATAGAAATCTTTCCTAAATCCCAAATCAAAGTCATGAAATTCAAAGCACCATAGCAATCATAAAGTCCAAAATAGGAATAAATGCAACATTTATCCTTCTTTAGTCATAAAATCACAAGATAATAGTATGCTTCAATTTCTAAGAAATCATGGGATGAACCCTAATATAAAACAAGTATATTAAATATCAAAATCATACACTTTTGGCCCAAGGATAGAAGATTATTCTTGTTTAGAACCCCATGTACCTAGAATTTTTGACTTGTAGAGAGATTGAATTTTGGGACTTGAAAGGTGGCTTAGTAAGAGAAACCTTATTCTTGATATTCTTGAAGATAGGAGGAGGAAAGTGTTGTTACTTGACTGAGGAATAGAGGAAAATAGCGTCTCCTTGGGTGTTATAGGTCGTGGGTTGTAGTTATAAAAGGGGAAAGAACCAAAAATTCCTTTAACTGAACTTCACAAAAATTGTTTGTGCATCTTCATGAGTAAACCATATGACCCATATAGTGAAGGTACGACTAGGCATCCTGACTCGTAATCTTTGTAGGATCTAATAGGTTACGAATTGGTCAACATACGAGTCCAAACCTACGACTAGTAACATCTCCATATGAATTGTTGCCCCATACTCGTAACTTGGACAGATCGAGTTTGACATAATCTTAGGGATCTTACATTGATGAAATCACGACTTTCCATCATACGACTCGTACAATGCTTGACAAGTTGTATGGTCACTTTATAACTTGAATAGAACTCACATCACCCACACTGACATGGATACGATTCATTATATACAACTCATGTGAAGTATGTATGACTCAAGGGATTGAGTTGCATGTTGGATAGTGGCTTCCAGACGCGAGCTATTTCTATATCTTCCCCTTGGCATATTCATCATCAAATGTGGTTTGCCTAGGATTTGGATTTTGGAAAAGAATCAACATCTCGACACTAAATTAAAAATCAAGCTTACTACTACCACAAGGACTCGATTTCTAACAACATAAGATACAATATAGGAACACTTAAATGGACTTTAAGACAAAGAACTTGATGAAAATAACACTTTACCTTAGGCAGCTGAATTGGATGAAAATAAATAAGGATACTTGGTCATCATGTCATCTTCAACTTCCCAAGTGGCCCCTTCAACCAGTTGGTTTCTCCAAAGAACCTTTACTGATGCTACCTTCTTATTCCTAGCCTTCGTACCCACTGATCAAGTATCTCTACAGGAATTTCCTCATACGACAAGTTATCTTTGACTGCAATACTCTCTAGAATTTTGTATAAGGTAATCCTGTGATGATATCTATATTCACTACCTCCCACTTCTAAGTAGGGATACTAATCTCTTGCAATATACCACCCGACCTCTGGTGTTCAACTTTAACCTGCTGGTGATTGAGACACTTGGCTACAAAATAGGATATGTCCCTCTTTATACCATTCCACAAATAAATTTCCTATAAGTCACATTACATCTTAGTAGCACCCGGATGAATGGAATACCTCAAACCATGAGCCTCGGCTAGTATCCTTTACCTCAACCTATCTACATCTGGAACACAACCTACCTTGATAGAAAAATAGACCATCTCCCCCTTGGGGAAAGATCTCAACATTCTACTATTGTACTGATTCCAATACTTTGCTAAGTATGGGATTATTTCATTGTTTATCCATCACTTCTACTACTAAATATGATTTCAAACCGTTCTGAACTACTACTTCCCCATCATCACTGTCGATCAAACATACTCCCAAATGGTCCAACCTATGCACTTCTTTAGCCTACTCCCAATCTTTTTTTTTCACATGGGATGTACTACCCATACACAGCCTACATAATGCATTTTCCACTACATTGGTCTTACCTGGATGATAGAGTATATTTATGTCATAGTCTTTCAACAACTCCAACCACCTCCTCCGATGAAGATTCAACTCTTTTTCAAAAAATACATACCAATGACTCTTATGGTCAGTGAAAACATCAACATGCACACTATACACAGGCTATATAATGTATTTGCCACTACATTGGTCTTACCTGGATGATAGAGTAAATTCATGTCATAGTCTTTCAACAACTCCAATCACCTCCTCCGATGAAGATTCAACTCTTTTTCAAAAAGTACATACCAATGACTTTTATGGTCAGTGAAAACATCAACATGCACACCATAAAGGTAGTGTTTCCAAATTTCAAGGCAAAAACCATAACATCTAAATCCAAATTGTGAGTTGGATAATTCATTTTGGTGATCCTTAAGTTGCCTGGAGGTATAATCTACACTCTTCTATTTTGCATCAATACACAGCCTAACCCAACTCTGGAAGCATCATAATACACTACGAATCCGTCTAACCCTTCTGGAAGAGCTAACATTGGTGCCAAAGTCAATCTATCCTTCAACTCTTGGAAACTTTCCTCACACTTATCTGATCATATGAACTTTACTTTTCTTTAGGTCATCTTATTCAATCGATCGATTATAAAAGAGAACTCTTTCAACATATCTTCTATAATATCCAGCCAAACCAAAATGCTCTAGATATCGGATGGAGTGATGGGTTTAAGCCAGTGCTTCACTGTATTAATCTTCTGAGGAACTACATGAATACTATCCCCTGAAATGGCATGCCCAAGAAGGAAACTGATTCCAACCAAAATTCATATTTACCAAACTTTGCATACAACTGACGGTTCTTGAAGATCTGCAACACTATTCTCAAATGGTCTGCATGTTCATTCTCACTCCTTGAATACACCGGTATTTCATCTATAAACAAAATGGCAAACATATCAAAGTACTACTTGAAGTCCCTGTTATCAAATCCATAACGACTACATGAGGATTTGTTAGTCCAAATGACATAACCACAAATTCAAAATGGTTGTACCTTGTTCGAAAAGTTATTTTTGGAATGTCTTGCTCCATAAATTTCAACTAGTGGTATTTCAACCTAACATTAATCTTAGAGAACCACCGGGCAGGCTGAAGTTGATCGAACAAATCATCGATTCCAGGAATGGGATACATCTTCTAAATAGTAACCTTGTTTAGCTATCTATAATCTATACACATTATTATAGTGCCTATTTCTTATGCACGAAAAGGATTGGAGCACCCAATAGAGAAACACTAGGTTTGATGAAACCTTTATCTAAGAGGTCCTTAAGTTTCTCCTTTATTTTATTAATTTTAGTCGAAATCATACGATATGGAGGGATAGAAATGGGATAAGTATCAAGAAGAAAATCAATATCGAATCCTATTTCTCTATCTAGAGGTACCCCTGCCAGATCTTCCTCTAAAGTATCAGGAAGAAAATCAATACCAAATCCTATTTGTCTATCTAGAGGTACCCCTGTCAGATCTTCAGGGAGGACCTTAGGAAACTCATTAATTACATGCCCTGATTTAACTGATGGGGATTCAGACTTGGTACATTTGACTCAAATTAAATGTTAGATATACCCTTTTTATATTAAATTTTGGGCCTTAAGATAAGAGATGAAATGAGCTATAGGAGACACAGAAATACTCTCCCACTCAAAAACTCCCTCATTAGGAAACTAATTTCACCATGCTAATGCGACAATCTATTGATGCACAACATGAATGGAGCCAGTCCATACCAAGAATAATATTAAAATCCACCATCTCTAACTCTATTAGGTCTGCTAGTCTGACCTTATGAAGGACGGTGATAGGAAACTTTCTATAGACTCATCTAGCAACAACTAACTCACCCACTAAAGTAGAAACAAAGAAGGGCTTAGAGAGATTTTCAGGACCTAGCAAGAAATTACAGAAACCAATGGAGTTACATAAGAAAGGTCTGGCAAACAATCCTGCTCTTGGTGGGATAGTAAAGCATATAACTGATTCTAGATCTAACTGCCACCGATACTAGATGATATGCTCTAGGGAGGAACTGGGCGGCTTGGTTGAGCACGTGGATTAGTAGACTTAGTCTGAGGATAACAATCCCTACTTTTTTTATTAGAATATGGATACTCTTTGATCATGTGGCCCAACTTGCCACAATTATAGCAACCCCTTTACCCACTAAGAACTCGCTAGGAAGGGTCCGACCATACTTTGAATATGTCAAGTAACTGGGTCTCCCAACTGTACTATTTTGAGTCCTGAAATACAATGTCTTACCCTATTTTTCTTGCCTGGTCCTGTGTGTAGGGTCACTAGATGAAGATAGAGTAGGCCTCGATGAATGACCCTAAAATTGTAAACGATTTCCCCATCTAGACCTCGGCTGACTATACTCAAACTATCCAGTCCTAGCTCTATTGTTTCTCTTCTCTTTTTTCCTTCATCTTTTCTACCTCAACCTTTTAAGCTTGAGTCATTAACCGAGAAATACCCATATCCCCAATAAATATGGTAGTCCTATACTCCCTGATAACCAAATCAGGCACCACAGTAACAAACTTACTCATGTGAGTTCTAGAGTTCGATAACAACTTGGGAGCTATGTAGCTAACTGAGTGAACTTAAGGATGTACTTCTTTACTATCAAAGAGCCATACCTCAGGTTCATAAACTTCACCACTTTATCCTTTCTTATCTCACATAGAAAGAACCTATCCAATAAATTATTCTGAAATACCTGCCAACTCATAGGAGCTGCAATTTCACCCCTACCTTCCTTTAAATAACAACCCAATCATAAGCAACATTCTTCATCCTATATGATGCTAACTCTACACTCTTCTCTTCAGTAATATGCATAATTTGTGTTATCTTTATCACCTCATCAATGAAGAATTGAGGATCCTCATCCACCTTTGACCCATGAAATTTAGGTGGATTCATCCTCATAAATTCCTGAATCTTAGCTACAGCTAAATTACTATTTTTCTAAAGTGGGACTGTAGCCTGCTGATTCCCTGAACATTGGCATTCATGGTTTGAGCCAATGCTTTAATCGTAGCCTAAAATTCAACATGAAATATATTTTCATTTAGATAGTTTGTGTGCAATGGTGGTTGATCACCATTCCTGTGTACATCGGCTCGATGAGGAGGCATATTTGGTCATGTAAGAGCATGATTTAAGATAGATAGAGACAATTGTAAGTGCAATAGATCATGAAATAAATAATGATTCATAACTCATTCTGTAGACTCTTGCTCATATTTGTGGCATGCTTCACACTCCTGATTTACACTCTATGTAACGTGGCTTTTCTAACTCCCTAGGACTCTTTAAAACCTTAGGCTCTTATACCAAGTTTTTAAAGCCTCGAAAGTACCCCTTGGATATTACACATTGCTTAAGACTACGAATATCCCTAAGCTAACTCATGATATCTATTCAACTTGAAACTCATATACAAAGTGAACTAACATATATAGAAACTGAAGGTAAACTATTTCTTATCTTAATGAATGTCTTTAACTTAGAAACATTAAACTAACTCTTTGATGTTAAAAAATACACAGTCTAACAAGCCTCTACTACAAACTAAAGAGTCACTGGGACAAACCCCATCTGATCTAGACATAACTAAAAATCAAATATCTAAAATTCTTGGATCACTAAATAGAAGTCTAATAAGCCAAGTCCTCAAATTGTGAGGACTCACCAAAAGTAAGAATGTAGGTGATGATGCCCGTAGTTAATCGTGCTGCTGAAAATGAGCACCAAAACCTATATAATAAGATAACGTAATACATGGACATATATGTGGGTCAGAACCTCTAGAATGTACTGAGTATATGGGGTGAATGCATAAGTTAAACAAGAACTAACTATATATATAAACTTTCAAATAATTTATGCTAAGCATAAGTGACTCGCCCGCATAAGTGACTCACCTTTGACTTGAGTAGAACTGGAGACTACAAGATCATAAAACATGGATAATGAATTATATGAATAAGCTTAGTGAGAAATAACACTTGGTTTCTAAAATCTTTACTTTTATTCTTTCTTATGGGAGATTCTTCTAACCGACATAAAACATATGAGCTATTATGGAGTCTTACGTATTACCCATGTTAGGAGAGATGTTCTACCCTTTACATCAAAATAGAAACTAAACTCAAGTGATCACTAAAATTCATCCATATTGGGAAAGAGATTAACCTATGGTGGCTCATAGTTTCTAGGAATTTTTGATACGCTCATCCGCATTCCCTTCTCGGTGCTAAATACTACTCTAAATATATATATACTCAGACTTAAAAAATCCACCTTAAAATAGCAAAGGGTTTTATAGAATGAAAACTAGCTATGCTTCTCTTTAATATAAATTATAATCAAGATGAGCATTTATGGATTTCATGTCTTATTTTTAGATCAAAAGATTAATCTTTCTTGAATCATGCTATATTGCATCTGAATAGAGCTTCAAATACTTAAACTTTTTTATAAACTTAATGTTTATTCTTGAATCTTGAAACTCTTGCTTTCTTTAACAATTCTTAAGACAAAATACCTATTTCAATACCAATATAGAAATCTTTCAAGAGAATTCCAAATAAAAGTAATAAAATTCAAAGCACCATAGCAATCTTAAAGTCCAAAATAGGAATAAATATAACCTTTATTCATCTTTAGTCATAAAATCACAAGATGATAGTATGCTTTAATATATAAGAAATCAAGGGATAAACCCTAATAAAAACTAGTATATTAAATCTCAAAATCATGCACTTTGGGCAGAAAGATGGAAGGTTATTCTTATTTATAAACCCTAAATACTTGGAATTTTTTTGACTTGTGAAGAGATCTTGAACTTTAGGACTTAAAATATGGTTTGGTGAGAGAAACCCTAATATTTATGTTCATAAAGATAGGAGGAGAAAAGTATTATTAATTTAATAAGTAATAAAGGAAAATAATTCCTATTTTAGAGTAATAGGTCGTGGGTTACAGTTATAAAAAGGGAAAAGACCAAAAATCCCTTTAACTGAACTTCAGAGAAATGGATAGTTTATCTTTACAAGTCAACCATACGACTTGTATGGTGAAGGTAAGACTAAGCCTCCTGAATCATAAACTTGGAAGGATCTAAGAGGGTATACATTGGTCTACATACGAGTCTAAACCTACGACTAGTAATATCTCAATATGAATTGTAGCCCCACACTCATAACTTGGACAGAATCTTAGGGAGCCTACACTAATGAACTCACAACTTTCCTTCATATGACTCATACGTTGTTTAACAACTCCTAGGGTCAACTAGTAACTTGGACATAACTCATATAACCCCACACCAACATGGGTATGACTCACTATATATGACTCATATAAAGTATGTATATCTCAAGAAACTGATTCATATATTAGATAGTGGTTTCCAAATAGAGTGTATTATATTTAGAGCTACTCATATATCAGTTATGAGAGGTGAAGGTTTGTTTAGAAGTACAAAAGGCAGAGGTAGTTGTGCGTATGGTAGTGGTTATGGGGATACCCAATTGGGTTATGGACACGGTCAGTGCTATAATAAACCTGCTAGACTAGAGGCTGAATCCTTTGATGCTTTTATCATAGGTATCATTCCTCTTTATTTTAGATCTGCATCTATGTTATTTGATCTGAGATTGACTTTCTCCTATGTGACTGTATATTTTGCTTTACGTTGTTTTGATTTTTCTCTTAAGCCTCTTGATATGCATATCTATGTATCTACTCTTGTAGGAGATTCTTTAGTAATGGATAGGGTGTACCAATCTTGTATTATGACTTTACTAGGTGTGAGTCTTTGGTAGATCCGATTGTCCTATCTTTTACTGGGTGTGAGACTTAGGTAGATCTAATTTTCCTTAATATGCTAGATTTTGATGTGATCATGGGTATAGATTGGTTAGATCCTTATTATGTTGTCCTATATTGTTATACTAAGACCATGACTTTAGCTTCACTAGGTGTACTAAGGATAGCTTGGAAGGGTATGCTTAATTTGGTTCCAAAGAGTTATATCTTTCCTTTAGGATTATCATTTGGTAGAGATGGGATATTTTTCTTATTTAACCCATATTTATGATATTGGTGTTGCTTCTCCTCCTTCTTTGGATTCTGTTCTTATTGTCCGTGGTTCATGGAAGTTTTTCTACAAATTTTCCTAACATGCCTTTGGATCATGATATTAACTTTTCTATTGATGTAGAGTTGGGCACTAAGCCTATTTCTATTCTTCCTAATAGAATGGCCCCAAAGAGTTGATAAAATTAAAAGATCAGTTGCAGAAATTGTTGGATAAGGGATTTATCTAACCTAGTGTACCAACTTGGGGTGCACCTATCTTATTTGTGAAGAAAAAGGATGGGTTTATGCATATGTGTACTGATTATCTGTAGTTGAACAATGTGATGGTTATGAAAAAGTATCCTCTTTCTCATATTGATGATTTGGTCAATCAACTTCACGGTGCTATATTGTTTTTAAAGATTGATATAAGGTTCAGGTATTACTATTTGAGTATTAGAGCTTCAGATATTCTGAAGATAGCTTTTTAGTCTTGGTACGATCATTATGAGTTCTTGTTTATTTTCTCTGGGTTGACCTATTCCTAAGCCACATTCGAAGAGTTGATGAAATGTGTATTTTGACGTATCTTGACTCTTTAAATAGTTTATTTTTAGATGATATCTTAGTTTATTCCAAGAGTAAGGCCAATCACAAGGATCATTTGTGGATTGTGCTTTAGAGCTTGAGGGATGAGAAGTTGTATGCTAAGTTCTCTAAGTGTGATTTTTGGTTAGAGTTCATTTTGTTCTTAGGTAATGTGGTGAGCAAAGATTGTATTATCATTAATCCAACTAAGATTGAAGCATTTATGATTCGTCTAGGCCTACTTCTCCTATAAAGATTTAGAGTTTTATTTGTTTAACATGCTACAATCAGCATTTTATCAAGGGTTTTTCATCTAATACAGCTTCACTGACCAAGTTTCCATAGAAAAATATTTTCTTTCAGTGGTCTGATGCCTGTGAGGCAAGCTTTAAAAACCTCAAGGATTTGTTGATTCCAGCTGCTATGTTGACTTTGCCCATGGAAGGCATGGTTTTTTTCATCTTCTATGATACCTCTAGTATTAGTTTAGGTGTTGCATTAATGTAGGATAGTAAGGTGATTGCTTATTCTTCTCATTAGTCAAATTGGATTATTCAGATTTTGGAGAATATGCTCTGTGCTTGTTATGGATTTTGGAGATTAGTGGGAATAACATCTAGCTTTGCTAGAGTTTGCGTATAATAATACCTACTATTCTAGTATTAAGATGGCTCCTTTTGAGGCCTTGTGTGGTATATGTTGTAACTCTCCAGTTGTTTGGTTTGAGGTTTCAAAGATTAGGCCTCAAGATATGGAATTTCTTCATAAGTGTTTGGCTAGAGTTTGGGCCATCTAGGATAGACTTCGAGTAGCTTAGAGTAGGAATAAGTGTTGTGCGGATCATAGATTTTGTGCCTTGTTATTTAGAGTTGGTGATCATCTCTTTCTTCATATGTTGCCCATGAAGGGTGTGATGAGTTTTGGGAAAATAGGCAAGCTTATCCCAGGGTATATTGGACCTTTTGAGATCTTTCATACTATTGGGGATATGGGTTATGAATTAGCATTACCCCTAGATTAATTAGCTAGTCATCCAATTATTCATGTTTTTATGGTTCGATGTTACATTCTAGATGAGCCTCAAGCTATTCTTTAGGATTCAGTCTAGTTAGATAAGAGGTTGTCTTTTGTTGCGAAGCCTATCTCCATTCTATCTAGGGATGTTATGTAATTGCATTCTAGAGTTATTTCTATAGTTAAGGTCCAGTTAAGTCATCAACCTATAGATGAGTCTACTTTGGAGGTCGAGTATGATATGTGTGGTAGATATTCTCAGTTTTTCCCTGATTCAGGTATTTCCCTTGACTTTAATTTGAGGACAAATAAGATTCTTAATGTAGATTATGTAATAACCTAATTTTTTGTAATTTGTGTGAAATATTTATTTCTATATGATTTGACTATTTTCTTCCTCCTCATGGTTGTATTGTTGTATTTTTGGGTTATGAGAATGATTGGCATGGTTCCCAATGCATTTCAATATGATTTATGTGAGATTGTGATTTTTTATGGTCTTAAAGGCTTACAAGTTTACTTAAGTCAACATATTTTGAACTGTGCCTCGAATGAAAAAATAGACTATGCCAGTAGATTTGAAACATCGATTTTAGGTTGATAATAAGGTTGGTATGGTTTTATGGCTTCTATATCTCATTTCAACCCTTAATTCAAAAAGTTGTAAAAATAGATCTCGGGGATCAATTATATGAAAATAACTTTTTTTCCAAAATTTGATATTTCCATCAAGTTTGAAGCATCGAATTTGATAGGGTAGCATAGTTCGTTTGCATTTTTAGGATTCTGGATTAATCTCAAGGGGTTTGCATAGACTTGTAATTTTTCAAATCTCCACAGTTGGTGCACCACTCAGCTTCTGCAGCCGCTAAAGTGCAACTTTGGCCACTTTAGTGGTAGGTGCTAAAGCGACCATTGTTCCCTTTAGAAAACTGGCATATTAAGAAGGTACGGCTAAAGCGGTACTTGACCTCTTAAGCGGTGACTGCTAAAGCGGCCACTTAGACGTTTAGCATCACCTGAAACTTAGGTATATAGTATTATTTTCTCATTTTCTCCACTATTTTAAAGACTTAGAGCTTTGAGTTTTATAAGTTTTTGGCGATTTCCTCCACTTTCGAGCTTGGGTAAGCTCCAAACTCCCATTTCAACTACTTTTTTCAATAGTATCATTTAAATCTTATTTAAACTCAAATTTAAAATAGAATTTGGGAACTTTTGCCTTGAAGGAAAAAAATTAGCATTTTTTAAATTTCAACCCCAATTTCACCTTGTTTTAACTTGGGTTTTATCCTATGAGTTCCTTTAATATTGTGAAATATAATATTTGGACTAAAATTTTGGTTCTACCATTCTTTTTCCAAAACCTGTTTTGCGAGTATATTTTGTCCCCTGATTCAGAAGTGGGCAATATGGGTAAAACTATCATTCTTTTGATGGGTAGATTCTATATGTGTGTGTTTTAGCTGATTTTTAGTCTGTGTGTAAGGTAAAATCTCGTCATAAAGGCTTACTTTTCTAGTTTTGACATTCAAGGTAGGTTATGGCTTAGCTTTATTTAGGATGGGTTGGGTAGTTAATAATAATGTAAAATCATGCTATGTTTATGGTTTTCTATCATGGAAAATGTATTTAGGTACTTTATGTGCCTGTGTGGGGCTTATGTGGATAATATTTGGTGGTTTTTAGACATTATTTTCTATGTCTGACTGTGTAGGGCCTTGTATGATGTTATTGGCTTGGTATTGATATATGTATGATTGATTGCCCTTTTTGGGTGGGAAAAAGCCTATATTTTGGGATTATATGGTATCAATGATATTTTTCTTGCATGTTTCACTTTATGGTTTATGGATTATATTGAATCATGGTTGGTTGGTTGATTTGAGTGGATATTTTGATCACATAGTTGGTATACTGGTTGGATATTCGATATTATCATTTTGTTTAGTTGTGAACATTATATCCTCATATCATATTAATTCATGAAACATTTGTACCACCATGGAAATCCTAGAAATACTAGCTTTTGCTGATAAAAAATGTGACTTCTTTAAGATGAGTTATGGATATTGATATTGCATATTGATTGTATATGGGTTGACGAATCCCCCATGGGTACTACCCCAGGAGCACAAATCTTAGGTTTATACGGAGGTTTTGTGATGACCTTGTGGATCATTATCATCATCTTCATTGCATTCCATAGATATTTTGTTTATTTTGTATTCTGTTTCTGATCTTGATGTGATATATGTCTATTTGTATTCCCTTCTCCAACTTGTTCCTGATATACGTGTATATATCTATATTTACTTCTTGTAATAATATTTATTAGATGTGTATATAGTAGAACTATTAGTGAAGATGGGGTGGGCTACCGTTTTAGACATTTTCTGATTATAGGTGACGTTCCTATAATTTGTGTTTACGTACTTTATTTTATAATTTACTCATTAGGCCTATGATACCTATTGAGTAAAAGTGGACCATACTCATCCCTACTGCGCCCTTTTAGTATAGATCTAGGTAAGAGTGCGCCACGCAGATAGCTAATTCAAGCGGTATTTGGAGTCTATTCGAGGTAGCGGTTGATCTATGCATCTGTAGTTCACAACTTCCTTTTCTTATCTAGACTATGTCTTATTGTATTCAAAGATAGAGTTTGTTACTTTTTGGATATCCTATGTATATTGTGACATTGAATTTGTGTAAGTGGTTCTGACACTATGACACTAAGCTTTGGGATTTGGTTTAGTATCTTGATTGTATTAAAACTTTTATCATGTTTGTAGGGTTCGATTTTGTTCTAGAAGACTTAACTTTGGTTTTAAGCATTGATTTTATCATTTCATATCACTTTGGGTGATAGGCTTACTTTTTAAGTCTTATAATGATAAGTGCCATCATGACCTTGGTTTTTGGGTCGTGACAGAGTCAAAAAGTAAAGTGTAGCTCTAGGATTTAACAATGCATATACTTAGATATTGAAGAATTGTAACATACCAGTAACTATATTAGGGAACCCTATTGAGTCAAGTCTATAAAACATAGAACCTATTCTAGCACTGTCTACCACCGTCACTAGTTGGAGCATCTATTGTGGGCGACTTAATGGGGTTGCTTAAGTAGTAGAATGAGTCTTGTTACCCCTATTTCCATATATTTTAAAAGGTCACTCCCTCAACTTGTGGCCCATCTAACCACATCCAAAACAACCCTCCTTGCAAAGATGATACTCACCTAAATAGTTCTTTCCACACTTGGAACATCTTGGAAGAGTGTAGCTACCTATAACACTGCCCTGAGGATTAGAGCCCGATTCTCTATTCTTTTGATCATATCGAGTCCTAGGGGATGGTGCACTAGTTGAAAAGGTGTCAAAGCTGAAGATATATGTTGACACCGAGAACAGTTACCACTATCCGACTATTATTGAGGGTAGTCAAAGTTACCTGTTCTAGCTCTCTTAGTTTCCCCTTCCTTCTCCTTTATCTTCTCCTCCTTAATTTTCTAAACATGAGTCATAGGTTTTGATATATCCATATCCCCAACAATCATAGATGTCCTACACTCCTTTTTCAGTGAATTAGAAATGCCTGAAATAAACTTACTCATTCAAGCCCTTGGCTCTATAACCATCACTGGAGCATACCTAGAGTTGGATAGTCTTTAGAGAATATTCCTTTACTAACATGTTACATTGCTTTAGGTTGATGAACTCTTCGACCTTCGCTTCCGTCAACTTATAGGAAAATAACGTATCCAAAATTGTTGTCACAAACTCATCCCTATAAATTAGGGAAGCATCCACTCATCTACTCTACTTCTACTATTTGAACCAAGTTTAGCCACTCTTTTTAACTAATAGGCATCCAAATCCGCACTCTTAATTGAAGTAATTCCCATAACACACATGATTTTTTGAACCTTTATCAATGTAATTCCTATGGATCTTCACCAACTCCAAACCATAAGAATCTAGAGGATTCATTTGAGTGAAGTCCTTGACTCTAATAGCAGCTGCTTTCCCATTGTGATTAGCAAGTGCAACATCTTGAAGATTGACCTGGTAAGTCATAGCTTAAGAGCACATGGAAAATAGCCATGAATTTAGCATAACTAACTTACTCATTTAAGGGATCTACTAGAGCTGGCAAAACTTGCTGGTTACCATTGTTGTACCTACTTCTATTGACTTTTTAGGGAGGTATTTTGTGTAAATGCATAAATCATGAATTAGAAGGAGATTAAATAGAATTTACACTAGATCGTATGATGTGACCATGAAAGAAGATTGTAACGCCCCGAATTTGGTACCTGGAACGTTACACGGTGCTTATGACCCCGAAGGACCACAAACTAACCTATGACTGATATTTGTACCTGTATACTGTATAATATACTGTATAATGCGGAAACATGAACTGAATGGCCATAAGGTTCAACACTAAGATATAATATCTGATAAAAATATAACATCCGGGTGGGGTATGAAACACCCAAAACAACTAAAATAAAATGTCTGAACATACTGTAGTCTGAAAAAACTCTAAATCATGACTAAACTATCTGAATAAGGAGTTGATGGGACATGTCCCCAACTAACTCCAACTAATAAATAAATCAATAATGTAATAAGGTAATGATCATGTCCTCGAAAGATAAGGACTCACTGATAACTCTGACTGCTGATACTAGAATTTACTGATGCTTTGGAGCTCGTGTCTCTGAACCTATGGTATAAGAAACTATAGTGCAAATGCATCAGCACTTTGAATGTACTGGTATACATATGAGGTAGGCTAAATGCATAGGGTTCATATGCAAGAACAATACTAATTAACTGACTAATATGAATGTGAGAATGCATGCATGAATACATAGTAACTATAACTGACATCGTGATAACATGAATTTACTGATAACTAACATGACTGATAACTGAGTTCTGATGACTGATATAACTGATAACATAAGTGACCATATCTGACAGTCCTAAATTTAATGGAACTAGCTGAGTTTTGTACTATTCTGAGTTGACTGTATCTGACAGTCCTAAATTCTATAGCTAAAACTGTGGAAAGTAGTTATCTAACCGACATGCCCCAAATAATGTATTATAGCTGAGTTGGGGTCCAACCTGTATCCCCAATAAGAAGGGTGTCAATACCTCACCACCGATAAGGACAAGCTGTGAGTGACCCTCATTTGACAGTGTCCCTAAGAGAGAACGGTAGGGTCCTCATCTGATAGTGCTTATCCACCTCATCAACCCTTATCTGACAGTGTTGATGTGTTAACCTATGTTGGGTACATAGTTCCGAAACACAAGGATGACTTCTAAGAATCACACCCTCCACTGAAACTGTGTGTTCCCATCTTTGGGTTTACTCGGTGCTAATTTCTACTCCCATTTAAATAGACACCATACATGAATTACAGAACTGAACTGGACTAAGTTAATTGAGTTCTGTTGACAGAAGGAATATTATTGAGATTTTTGTATTACTGAGGTTTCTGAGATTACTAGGATTTTTGAGTTTTACCGAGTTTTCTTGAGTCACATGACTAACTAAATTCTACTAAACATGGCTTAACTGAGGATATCGTGAAAACATGACACTGGCTCTAATCACACAGCTAAATTATTGGGTACAAGTACTCCGAGGACTCGATGGAAAGAAACTGACAAAGCATGACTTTCTTGAATACATGACCAACATAACAATCCATAATTCATTTATTGAGGTATTTCATCAAACATGTGATCTGCATAAACTTGTACATACATGAGGATTGCATAATATCATAATAGTTGGTCACTTCTCCTTCACATAGGCATTTAATCAAACACATGGTAAGCAAAGTATATGTAGACAACATTATACAATAAATAAACATTATAATTCAACTCTAATTCCATCATCCAAGTGTTTAATCATAGGTTCACATAAATCTACACCTATACTAATCAATTCCACATAAAATTGATCACCCAACGTGGATTAGAATTCTATTGGTCATTATCAACATGAACAAAAGCAAACCCAACATGAAATTCATAAAGAAGTCCATACACTTGAACTTTGAAAAGAGATTATTGGGCTTCATGGATGAAAGGAGTCCATGAATGAACACTATGCATACCTGGTAGTGAGTTTCTTAAAGTTCTTGAACTTGAAGAATTTGAATCTCTTAGTTCTTGAAGAAGATTTGGATTTTATTGCTTAAGGATTTCTCTTAGGGAGAAAACCCTAATTTTAATGTTGTGGAAAAATTATGAATTTAGGAGCCTTGGTCGAATATTACTAGGTATATAAACGGGTGGAAAAAGACCAAAAATCTCCTTTAAAAATAACTTTAAAATAACTGAATGGAACCTGCGACGGCTCATACGAAGGTCCATTGCTGGATCGATAGTCCGTCATTTTGATTGTCGTAGGTGGACCAGGATAGGGACTCACTGCCTAAGTAGCGACGACTTGGGCGATGGCCCATCACAAGTTCAACAATCCGTCAACCTGTCCATCGCACCTTATCTATAAGGTTTCCTTACTACCTAAGCTACGATGGTCAAGGCGAAGGTCCATCGCTAGATCGATGGTCCGTCAACCTGGCCATCGCACCTGGACAATTCTGATAACTCTCGATAAAACATCCATAACTATTCACTCCGCTACCAGATTTAGATGAAATTGGTATTGTTGAAAAGCTAATTCAATTTTCCACATTATAAAAAGTGAAAATCTTAAAAATTCCAAGTGTACAAAAGTTGATTTATCTTTCAAAGAAAGCTTCTAACATTCTTGGGACAATTTCAAGATAGGAAAAAGCATGGGGTATTACAATATCTCCCCCTTGAGAATATTCATCCTCGAATGAGACTGAGAATGAAAGGAGAAGATAAACCGACGTACATACTGAACATGAATGGCTGAAAAAAATGATTTCATGGCTGAGATGACTGATAACTGAATATATCATACTGAGTGTACATATCTGATGCTTATGTAACTGATTCATGAATGCATGGCTGAGAGTTCTGATGAACCAAGGTTCTAACAATGAGAATGCATGTCTGATGTATAATTATATAACTGAACTGATACATGAATGCACGACTAAATATGAAATGGTATTTAATACCAAGTTTGTGATGAAATTCTGAACATGAACTGTATACCAAACTTATAACTGAAGTCTGAACATGAAACTGAAAATGTTAAGGAGAACTGTTACCTTGAGCTTGATCTGAGTTGGCAGAGAAGAGGAAAGGATACTTTGTTGGCATATCTTCTTCTGCTTCCCAAGTATCTCCCTCAACGGACTGATTTCGCCAAAGAACTTTTACTAGAGAGACTTCTTTGTTCCTCAGTCTATGAGTCTGATAGTGTCAGATTTCAATTAAAATCTCTTTATAAGAGAGGTTGTTTTGAAAATCTATGCTCTGGATAGGGACTACAACTATTGGATCACCAATGCACTTCTTGAGCAAAGAGACATAGAAGGCTGGATAAACTGATGCTAGATTTGAAGGCAATTCGAGCTCATAAGCTACCTTACCAAAGCGACTGAGAATTTTGAAGGGACCGGCATATCAGGGACTGACCTTTCCCTTTTTAGCAAATCTCTTCACTCCCTTCATGGGAGAGATCTTTAGATAGACATAGTCACCCATCTTGAACTCAAGATCCTTTCTGCGCACATCTGCATAAGACTTCTGTCGGCTCTGAGTAGCCTGGAGTTTTTCTCTGATCAACTGGACTTTTTCTAAGGCATCGAATACTAAGTCAGGCCCTATAACTGAGGCCTCACTAACTTCAAACCAACATATTGGAGATCTATATCTCCTACCATAGAGAGCTTCAAATGGAGCCACCCGAATACTGGAATGATAGCTATTATTGTGTGAAAATGCAATCAAAGGTAAGTGGTCATCCCAACTACCCTTGAAATCAATTGCACATGCCCTTAGCATATCTTTTAGGGTCTGAAAGGTCCTTTCTACTTGACCAACTATCTGAGGATGAAAGGTTGTACTGATACGAACATAGGTATCAAGACCCTTTTGGAACGCTTTCCAAAAATAAGAGGTGAATTGGGTACTTCTGTCTGAGATAATAGATAATGGAACATCATGTAATCTGACCAACTCTCTGATGTAGATTTTGGTGTAATCCTTGGCTGAATAAAAGGTATGAACTGGAAGAAAATGAGCTGATTTGGTTACCCTGTCTATAGTTACCCAAACTGAATCATGATGATGACGGGTATGAGGCAAACCCATCACATAGTCCATATTCACTTTTTCCCACTTCTAAGTAGGAATACTGAACTCCTTCATGGTCCCACTAGGCTTCTGATACTCTATCTTAACTTGTTGATATATAGAGTACTTAGCCACAAACTCTGAAACATCTCTCTTTATCCCCTTCCACCAATAGATCTCCCACAAGTCGTGGTACAGCTTTGTGGCCCCTGGATGAATAGAGTAGCATACACCATGCGCTTTAGCAAGAATTCACTGCCTTAAGTCATCTACATCTAAAACACAAGGACGACCCTGACAACGCAGAATACCATCTCCCCCTTGGGAAAAAACCTCTACCTTCTGATCCTTGACTGACTATTTCAACTTGACTAGTCTGGGATCTCTATCTTGCTTTTCTTTCACCTCAAAAACTAGAGATGGTTCTGAACTACTCTGAACCCAAACATCACCAACTTCTGAATCGAATAACCGAACGCCTATTCTGGCAAGCTGAAGGACTTTCTTAGCTAAGTTCTTCTTACTGTCCTCAATATCAGCAACACCACCCATGGAAAGTCTACTGAGAGTGTCGGCCACTACGTTGGCCTTGCCCGGATGATAAAGGACACTCATGTCATAATCTTTCAAAAGATCTAACCACCTTATCTGATGAAGATTGAGATGATTTTGAGAAAAAACATATTGGAGGCTCTTATGATCTGTGAATAGATCTACATGAACACCATATAGATAATGCCTCCAAATCTTCATGGCAAAAACTACTGCTGCGAACTCAAGATCATGAGTAGGATAATTCTTCTCATGGAGTTTAAGCTGTCTAGAGGCGTAGGCTATGACCTTACCATGCTACATGAGGACACAAACAAAACCTACTCTGGATGCATCATAACACACTAAGAAACCATCTAAACTATCTGGAAGATTTAAGACTGGAGCTGAGGTGAGTAGAGTCTTCAACTCCTGAAAACTCTTCTCGCAAGGATCTGACCACTGAAACTTGACTTTCTTCTAAGTCAATCTGTACATAGGGGATGCAATATAAGAAAATCCCTCAACAAACCGTCTATAATAGCCATCCAAACCTAAGAAACTCATGATATCTGATGGAGAGACACGTATGGGCTAGTTTCTTACTACTTTAGTCTTTTGAGGATCTACACTAATACCATCACCGAAAACAATATGACCAAGGAATTTTATTGACTTTAGCCAAAATTCGCACTTACTAAATTTAGTGAACAATTGATGATCTCTGAGAGTTTGAAGTACAATTCTAAGATGGTCTGCATGATTATGCTCACTGCGGGAATATAACAAAATATCATCTATGAAGACTATGACAAACATGTCCAAGTACTGCTTGAACACACGGTTCATTAGGCCCATGAAAGCTGTTGGGCAATTAGTAAGACCAAAAGACATAATTGGAAACTCAAAGTGACCATACCGCATAGGAAAAGCTATTTTCAGAATATCACATTCTCTGACTCAGAGCTGATAATAGCCGAATCTGAGGTCTACCTTAGAGAAATAACTGGCACCCTGAAGTTGGTCCAATAAGTCATCAATTCTGGGAAAAGGATAATTGTTCTTGATCATGACTTTATTGAGATGGCAGTAATCAATACACATTCTGAGAGAACCATCTTTCTTGCACATGAATAATATTGGTCCACCCCATAGGGACATGCTGCACCTGATGAATCCTTTATCTAAGAGATCTTTCAACTGCTTTTTCAATTCCCTAAGTTTTACTGGTGCCATTTTGTATGGCAAAATAGATATAGGTTTAGTATTTAAAAGAAGATCAATGCCTAAGTGTATTTCCCTTTCAGGAGGAATTCCTAAAAGATCTTCAGGAAAGACATCTGAATATTCATTCACTACTGGGACTGATTCAAGACTGGGAGTTTCAGAACTAGTATCCTTAACTCGAACAAGATGACATACATATCCTTTTAATATCATTTTCCATGCCTGAAGGTAGGAAATAAGTTGACCTCTGAAAGCAGATACACTACCCTTCCACTCTAGGATGAGTTTGTTCAGAAACTGAAACTGAACTATTCTATTTCTGTAGTTGACTATGGCATAGCAGGAATGAAGCCAATCCATTTTGAGAATGATATCAAAATTAGTCATCTCTAATTTGACTAAGTCTACTGAAGTAACTTTCTAAAATATCATAATTAGGCAGTTCCTGCATACCTGCTGAGCTATGATGGTTTTACCCACTGGGGTAGAAACTAAAAAGAGCTCTACTAGAATTTTGGGACTGACTATAAAATCAACTGCTATATAGGGAGTAACAAAAGACAAATAAGCTCTTGGATCTATCAAAGAGTAAACATGAACATGAAAGATCTGTAACGTACTAGTAACCACATCAAGAGAATTTTCCTAATCTTGTCGGGACTGGAGAGCATAAAGTCTTTTTAGGCATTGCCCACTAGTGGTGTTAGAGGTGGCACCCTACTGGTTAGGATGAGTGGACTGAGCTGAGGAACAGTTCTGCTGCCCTGATAACCTGACTGGGACAATCTCTGACTCTATGGCCTAGCTTGCCACATCTTAAACAGACATCGCTACCAGCTCTGCAAGCACCCTTGTAGTTCTTACTATAAGTCTGACAAAGGGGATTAGTTCAGGCATTACTGACACTGCCCTGAGACTTTGATCCTGGCGCCCTATCTCTATTACCATCCTTGAACTTTGAAAATAGAGTACTAGATGAAGAAGGAGCTGGAACTGATGACTTAGGATGAAACTAAGAACGGTTTCCTCCTTCTGATTTGGGCTGAGCAAAGTTGAAACTACCTGTTCTTGCTCTCTTATTCTGCTTCTCCTTCATCTTAATCTTTTGCTTCTCTATCTGCTGAGCATGAGTCATAAGCCTAGCTAGAGTCATTTTACTATTTAACATCGTCGACCTAGACTTATTGACCACACTATCATTTACCCCAGAAACAAACTTACTCATCTTGGCCTTGCTATCTGCAACTACATGAGGGGCATATCTAGCTAATTGAGTAAACATAAGAGAATACGCTTTCACCGTCATGTTGCCCTGCCAGAGGTTGATAAATTCTAACACCTTAGCTTCTCTCAGCTCTAGGGGAAAGAACCTCTCTAAGAATGCAGTGACAAACTTCTCCCACTCAATAGGCCCTGCATCATCTGGTTTTTCTGACTTCCACTGCTTGCACCATGTGTGAGTAACATCCTACAATTAATATGTAGCTAGCTCAGCACTCTCAATAGCTGACACCCCCATAACATCAGTAACCTTCTAAACTTGATCAATGAATTCCTGAGGGTCCTCATCTAACATAGACCCAAAAAAGGATGGAGGATTCAGTAGGGTGAAGTATCGAATCCTAGATGCAGCTAAATTGGCCACTAGGTTGGCCGGAATGATAGCTGGTCATTCATTCTGAGAAGAAACTGACTGGGCAAGAGTAGTGAATACAGCTTTGAACTCTGTATGAGAAACAGGTTCACCCAAAGGTACTTTGGGCTGAGGGGCTGACTGATTCCCATTTCTTCTTTTTGGAGGCATGTTCTATAGAAGAAAGGGAGAAACAGATTAGACTAAGATATTGAGTTGAGACAATGCTCACTAGCATGATATGAATACTAAAAGAAGGGAAACTATTCCTAAAACATCTTATAGCCTCCTGCACATAAATGTGGCGTGTAACACACCCATATACAAAACTCTACTAGATGCAGCTTTCAGACTTCCTAGGACACTATTGAACCATAGGCTCTGATACCAAGTTTTTAATGCCCTGAATCTGGTACCCAAAATGATATAAGGTTCTCCTAACCCCGAAGGACCACAAACTAACCCATGACTTATATTTGTATATGTATACTGCATAATATACTATATAATATAGAAACATGAACTGAAAAGCCATAAGGTTCAACACTGAGATATAATATCTGATAAAAATATAACATCTAGGTATGAAATACCCAAAACAACTAAAATAAACTATCTGAAAATATTGTAGTCTGAAAAGCCTCTAAATCATGACTAAATTGTCTGAATAAGGAGTTGATGGGACATGTCCCCAACTAACTCCAACTAATAAATAAATTAATGAGGTAATAAGGTAATGATCATGTCCTCAAAAGATGAGGACTCACTGCTAACTCTGACTGCTGAGACTGGAATCTACTGATGCTATGAAACTCGTGTCTCCGAGCTTATGGTATAAGACACCATAGTGCAAATGCGTCAGTACTTTGAATGTCCTGGTATGCATGTGAGGTAGGCTGACTACATGGGGTTCATATACATGAACAATATTGACTAACTGACAAATATGAATATGAGAATGTATGGATGAATACATAGTAACTATGACTAGATCGTGATAACATGAATTTACTGATAACTAACATGACTGATAACTGAGTTCTGATGACTGATATAACTAATAACATGAGTGATTGTATCTAAGAGTCTTGAGTCTAATGGAACTAGCTGAGTTTTGTACTATTCTAAGTTGACTGTATCTGACAGTACTGAATTTTGTAGCTGAAATAATTGCAAGTAGTTATCTAACCGACATGCCCAAAATAATGCATTATAGCTAAGTTGGGGTCCAATCTGTAACCCCAATTAGAAGGGTGTCAATACCGTATCACCGGTAAGGACAAGCTGTGAGTGACCCTCATCTGATAGTGTCCCCAAAAGAGAATGGTGGGGCCCTTATCTGACGGTTCTTGTCTACCTCATCAACCCTTATCTGATAGTGTTGATGTCTCAACCTATGTTGACTACATAGTTTTGGAATGCAAGGATGATTTCTAAGAATCACACCCTCATCTGAAGTTTGGGTTCCCATTCTTGAGTTCACTAGATGCTAATTTCTACTCCTATTTGAATAGACATTGTACATGAATTATTGAACCAAACTTAACTGAGTTAACCGAGTTTTGTTGACTGACAGAATATTACTGAGATTTTTGTATTACTCAACTTTCTAAGATTACTCGGATTTCAAAGTTTTACTGAGTTTTTCTGAGTTACATAACTAACTGAATTCTACTGAACATGGCTTGAGTGAAGATATCGTGAAAACATTTCATTGGCTCTAGGCACACAGCTAAATTGTCAAGAACAAGTACCCCCAGGACTCGATGGAAATAAAATGAAAAGCATAACTTTCTTGAATACATGACCAACATCACAATCCATAATTCATTTATTGAGGCATTTCATCAAACATGTGATTATGTATAAACTTGTACATACATGAGGATTGCATAATCATACTAGTTAAGCACTTCTCCTTCAGATAGGCATTTAATCAAACACATGGTAAGCATAGTTAATTTTACAACATTATACAACAAATAAACATCATGATTCAACTCTAATTTCATCATCCAAGGGTTTAATCATAGGTTCACATAAATCTACACCTATACCAATCAATTCCACATAAAATTGATCACCCAACATGGATTAGAATTCAATTGGTCATTATCAACATGAACAAAAGCAAACCCGACATAAAATTCATAAAGATATCCATACACTGGGCTTCATGGATGAAAGGAGTCCATGAATGAACACTATGCATAAATAGTAGTGAGTTTCTTAAAGTTCTTAAACTTGAAGAATTTGAATCTCTTAGTTCTTTAAGTAGATTTGGATTTTGTTGCTTAAGGATTGCTCTTAGGGAGAAATCCATTATTTTCATGTTGAGGAAGAATAATGAATTTAGGATCCTTGGTCGGATATTACTAGGTATATAAACGGGTGGTAAAAGACCAAAAATCTCCTTTAAAAATGACTTAAAAATAACTAAGTGGAACCTGAAACAACTTATGCTACGGTCCATCGCTAGATCGACGGTCCATCATTTCGACCGTCATAGGTGGACCAGGATAGGGACTCACTGCCTAAGTAGCGACGGCTTGGGCGACAGTCCATTGCAAGTTCGACGGTCCATCAACCTGTTTGTCGTACCTTATTTAGAAGGTTACCTTACTACCTTGGCTGTGATGGTCCGTCGCTAGATCGATGGTCCATCAACCTGGCCGTCGCACCTGGATGATTCTAACAGCTCTCGGTAAAACGTCCATAACTTTTCACTCCGATATCGAATTTAGACAAAATTGGTATCATTGGAAAGATAATTCAATTTCCCATGTCATAAAAAGTTGAAAATCTTAAAAATTCCATGTGTAAGAAAGTGGATTCATTTTTCAAAGAAAGCTTCTAATATTCTTGGGACAATTTCAAGCTAGGAAAAAGTATGGGGTATTACAAAGATAGACTTTCCTAAAATATTCATAGCTTCTCCTTTATATGTGTGGTACGTTCACACCAATGAATGATACTCTACTTAAATGTAGCTTTCAGATACCCTAAGACACTTTTAACATGATGCTCTGTTACTAGGTTTTTCACTAGTCTACTCCCTGGATTTAACACAATGCTTCGAGCCACAATTGACCCTAAGCTAACCCATGGCATGGTATAGTAATAAAAATACTAGAATAACTGAATTGCTGGTCTGAAAACTAATTGAATACAAGAATGATTATTGAAAATTATTATAATCTTTAATAATCACTAAAATAAATAATATGTCTGATATAAACCATAAAAACTTAAGAAGTTATTGTTTGTCTGTCTAAAAGCCTGTACTAAACCACGAGTTGCTAGGATAGGTCTCCAGCTAACTATAAATATACACAAGATAAAGATATTTATTCTAGACTCAAAATAAATTAATATGCCTTTTTGAACTAAGAATCATAGGAGTTTGACAAACTAAATTACTGACCTTTTGAAACCCTAAATTTCAATGGCATGAAAATAATTCTCAACATGACTCAACTTCTCTTAGCACATAAATAGTAACTAACTATGCTATGAAACCACAAAATGTATCTCTTTATTGTTGAAGTTCCTTGCCAAAAAATAGACTTAATTTATATAGATTTCTTATGTGATCCATTTTTTCTGATAAACAAAAGAAATCTCAAGCCAAATTAGTTAGGGTTCGCTATATATATTCTTTTTATTAATTATTTTCTTTGAATCTAATGTAAAATTCAGCATCTCATAGAGACATACAAAATTTTCATTCTTAAAATATTCTAAAAAAATAAGTAATAGATACTAATTTATGGTTCTTAAAATTTACTTCCTTTCATAGAAGTTAAAGAATTTCATATCCTACCCCTCAAAAAAGACATTTGTTTCTTGTTTGTTAAGATATTCATTATAAATCTCACAACCAAAGATTCAAATATAAAAAGTATTCACCACTCAAATAGGAATTTAAGGATGTAAATTAGAGTTATTTGCATAAAGATTTTAAAGTGTAACGCCCCAAATTCGGTACTTGAAATGCTACACGGTGCTCATGACCCCAAAGGACCACAAGCTAACTCATGACTGATATATGTAATTGAGAAATGAATAATATACTATAAATATGCAGAACGTAAGTTGTAAGGCCATAAGTTTCAAAACTGAACTAATACTGAATATAAAATAATGTTTGTAATAGGTCCTCTAAACTGTCTAAATAAGGAGTTGATGGCACATGTCCCTAACTAACACCCACTACTGAAATAAACTAAGTAATGAAATAATAAAGTGATGATCACGTCCTCGAAGGATGAGAACTCACTGCTGACTCTGACTGCTAGAACTAGAATGCTACTGATGATCTGGAACTCGTGCTTCCAAACCTATGGTATAAAACATCATAGTGCAAATATGTCACTACGATTGAATGTACTGGTATGCAAGTGAGGTAGGCTGAATGCAATGGTTCATATGCATGAACAATACTAACTGACTGAATAACATGAACATGAGAGTAAATGCATAAATACGTAACTATAACCGATACCATACTTACACTGGTATAGGGTTCTGAGTACTGATTTAGTGACATCTAAGTTTACTGATACAGATGACTGAGTCTACTGAATATGCAGATACTGATGTTATATTACTGGTAAGGGAAAGACTATTTCTGACAGTTTTGATTATGAAAACTGGTCTGATTGACTGTATCTAACAGTCCTAAAACTGAATACTCACAACATGAGTTTCGTATAATTAATATAATATTAATTGAGTTTGTGATAGAATAATTACTGAGTCTAAGTACTAATAACATGAGTGACTGTATATGATAGTCTTGCTACTGATGGAACTAGCTGAGTTTTGTACTGTACTGAGTTGACTATATCTAACAGTCTTGAATTCTATAGAACTATCTGAGTTCTATTTCTGAGACTGAGACTGAGATTGTAGGAAGTATTCACCTATCCGACATGCCCCTAATTAGCTATTATAGTTGAGTTGGGATCCAATCTGTAAACCCAATTGGAAGGTTGTCAATACCGCCCCACTGGTAAGGACAATCTGTGAGCAACCCTTATTTAACAGGTAACTCTAGTGAGAACAGTGAGAAACCTCATATAATAGGTTAAGCCACCTCATTTACCCTCATATAATAGGCTATAATGTCTCAACCTATGCTGTCTACGTAGTTCAGGAATGCAAGGATTACTTCTAAGGATCACACTCTTATATAATAGGTGAGTTCCCATCCTTGAGTCCACTCGGTGTTAATTCCTATTCCCATCTAAATAGACACTGAACATGATTAACTAAACTAGACTAGACTAAGTTTATTAAATTTCGTGGACTGACGAAATGCTATTGAGATCTGATAACTATCTGAGATTTTTTAGATTACTGGATTACTGAGATGTACTAGAATTTCTGAGATTTCTGGACTGATACTAAATTCACTTATTTTTCCTGAGTCACATGACCAACTGAGTTCTAAGAATGATGGCTTGACTAAGAGTATCATGAAAACATGACACTGGCTCTAGGCACACAGCTAAATTATCGGGTACAAGTACTCCCAGGACTCGATAACTTAAAACAAACAAGACATGACACTTCTTGAACACATGATCAATATCAATAATTCATAATACATTAATTTGGGGATTTTATGAAGCACATGGTTATCATATTCTTGTACATGAATGGAATTACATATAAATAGGTCATAATTTCATCAACCTAATCTCATGGATATTCCCTCAGCCATTCATAATGCACACAATATCATGGAAGTCATTCTTGGTTATAGGGTAAAGCATGCATTTATCACGTGGGTCACAATTAAGCTATAATTCATACTTTCTATTCTCTTAGGCATTTTATCAAACACCTAGGATGCATGACTTAGTGCATAGGCATGACCATCAAATTAATACAACAAAACTCCATATTTCAACTCAATTTCACATATTTCAGACCACATACTAGCATAGGTTCAAGAAAAATATATAAATATTCCAACTTGGGAATCATACAACCATAATCACATGAACATAATTAACCCACAATAAAATATTCACAATATAAGATTTAAAACTTGATTCTTGGGCTTCATGGATGAAAGTAACCCATGAATGAACACCGTGCATACCTTAGTTCTTGATTCTATGAAGATTGACGGAAAGACTCTTGAATTTGAGTGTTGAATTTGAATCCCCAATTGAAAACCCTTGCTTGTTCTTGAGAGAAACTTGAGAGAAACACTATATTTTTGGGTGAAATATGGATGAATCGCATGTTATTGGGTTTATATAGGGGTGAGAAATTGACCCTTTTAACCCTTGGACACATATTTTAATTCTTGTAAAAATTTCCTAATTTTCATCCTTGGCACGAAGTGCCATTATCGCGCTATAACTGGAACTGGACAATTGAGAATCTGCATGGTGGCGTGAGTTGGGGCTATCGCGTTGCCACTTTATTTATGACCTGGAAGTTTGGTGCGACGTGCTACAATTGCGGAGCAATACTAAAAATTGACAATTGTCATTTAAGCTGGCTCCGCAATGCACTGATGGCTCAGGTGATACACTGTCTCACTAAAAAAGCTCTTACTCTTTACCTGGGTATTGGATTTGGGCGAATTTGGTATCGATGGAAAGCTTATTCAATTTCCCATGTGATAAAAAGTAAAAATCTTGAAAATACCATATGTATAAAAGTATATTTATCTTTAAAACAAGTCTTTGACATCTTTGGGATGAATTTAAGCTAGGTAAAAGTACTGGATATTACATAAAGCCTAGTAGGACATGAATTCAGGAAGGTAACTAAATCCCTTTAATTTGAAAGTCATCTTGCTACAACATTAAAGCTCATGCATGTGTGCAGGGAGATTACTATGTTTAGGGTCATAAAATAGTGTAATTTTATCCTAAGAAGGTTGAAAATTTTTTGGGGTATCTTTTGGGTTGAAACAGGATGCCATGGACTGAAATAAAAGAGCATGCATCTAGCACAAAGACCTCAGCATTGGGCCCTATATCATGAAGCATCTACCAGTTGACCACTAGTTCACTCTTGCTTTAGAAGGTGTAGTATATATGCCACCCCTGCATATTGAGACGCATAGTGCACAACCTTTTCCTAGATGTTGCAGGAGTGCAATGTACCTGTCCTCCTAAAATATGTAGTTTTTCTATTTTTCATTTTAAAAGTAAGGGTAAGTTCTTTCTTTCACACCTAAATTTTTTCTACTTCACTCATAATTATTCCAAACATACAACCCTCCTCTATCCCTAAGTTCAAGATCACAAAAAAGTGGTTTGTTAATTCCCAAGCTCAAAGGATCCAAGAATCAAGCTTTCTCTAAGAATTCTACAAATTTAGGTTGGTGGAATTTCACCAATGGGTTTTTTCCATCCATTGAGACCATAAGTGAACTCAATTCCTAAATTAGAGCTAGGGTTTCATGAAAAATATGAGCTTTGGTGTATTTTAGTTTATCATCAAGAATAATTCATGAATACATGCCTCTCTTGAAAATTTAGTGTTTTTATGGAATTACCATTGTGAACCCTTATTTTATTTGTCAATTCTTGGTTGTGCAATTGTTTTTATGTAATTTCATGTCCTATTCATATCATAGAAATTGTCATGAGTAGTTGTAATATTCAGACATGACAGGCTATGAACACTTGATGACTTAGTTTCTCATGCATTGATAATTGAACATTCATTCCTTCAGTAGAAATATTTTAGGGATGCTTTCAGATTCAGTCTTAGAATTTAGTATATATGAACTTATTATTAAATAGTATAAATTCAATTGAGAATAGGACGTAGCACCAAGTGAATATAGAAATGAAGGATCATCAATTAGTTAGACTGAGACCTTTAGTAACAGTCCCCAAGTCCCAAAACTATGGTACCACCACAGGTTTCAAAGAGTCATCCATCACACCGTGCTTGGCATCTTATTCCCTTTTTTGAACATTGGTCTAGTGGATCCGTATCAGTCAGTGTTTGTACCCTTAACAAGATAAAGAACACCCTTTTAGCTGGGGTTTTAGGTTGGGCCTTCTTTAACTTAGATGGGGTATATCAATTAATAGTATCTACCACAGTTTTGTCTCAACTAGTATATGACTTGGTCTTTGGTTTATTCTGCATATTACTATTCAGTTGCATATTTAGTTACTTCGTTATTGCATTAGTTACATTATTTAGTTTCATGCTTAGTTTATCTTTTCATGATTAGCATATTGATTTTCATATAACATAGGCATATCTCATATACTTTTTTAAACTATATTGTATCATAATATAGATTTGGACATTCAACATCCAGCTCACGATTAGCATAATCCCCAGTATCTTTACAGCAAAGTTGGTGAGTCCTCAATATTTGAGGACTTGTTTTCGTATCTTAATTTTATTGTTATTTTAGTTTTATATAGTTGGATTTAGTTCTGGGCTTGTTCTAACAACTCATTCTTAGTAGATGCTTTGAGACATATATGCTAGTGTTTATAATGTTATGGATTAGCTAGATATTTTTTGTATTAAATCAGTATTGGATTTCATTCAACTATGATTATATTATTCATACTTTCAGCTTCCACTTAGTATTATTCAGTTTGTAATAGTATCTTTAGTGTCACACCGAGCCATGGACTCGTTAGGGGTCATTTGTGATTCTAAGAACCGTGTCACAACTAGAGAGTAGTCTCGGATTAAGACAAACTTGGTATCAAAGCATAAGGTTTAAAGTGTCCTAGGTTGTCTGAATGCCACGTTAAGTAGAGTCTTATTCATTGGTGTGAAGCATGCCACACTTATGAATGAGAGGATATGAAATATTTTAGGAAGAGTTTCACCTCTTTTATGTTCATACTATGCAATAGAGTGAAAAATCTATTTAATATGATTTTATTTATGCTATACGCATTTACAAAAAATGCCTCCTAGAAAATCTAATGGAAGGAGAAATGGAAAAGGAAACAGGAGTGAAAACTTGCAAGCACTACCAACTCTAACATATCCTTTGAATGAACAAATCTCATATGTTGAGTTCAGGGCATTTTTTCAAGTGTCAGTTCAGGCCATGAATACTCAAGTTAACCAACAATTTGTGGCATAGATCAACTCTAGTGGTGTTGTAACAACGGCTACAGTTTGAGATTACATTCAGATAAATCCTGTCGAGTTCCATGGTTCTAAGGCCGAGGAGGATCTATAGGATTTCCTTGTTGACATCTCGTAAGTTAATTTATTACTGGTATACCAAGTTGAGAATACAAATTTATCCACTTACTAGTTATAATGTATGGCACATACTTGGTGTAAGAAGTTAAAGGAAGATAAGGGTGTGAATGCATGTCTAATAGATTTGGATGAGTTCATAGCTGCTTTTTTGGACAGATTCTTCCTACTTGTATTAAAGAAATCCATGGTTCAGGATTTTAAAAATGTGAAATAGGGTGACATGAAAATGACAGAGTATTTTCTTAAGCTTACTTAGCTTTCAAAGTATGCTCCAGGAATAAAAACCAATTCTATAGCTCGTAAGAGTAAGATTGTATAGGGTGTCTCTGGGGATGTGGTTAAAGTGTCACAGCCCAATTTACAAGTACTGATGGAACCTACTTTATCTCGGTAGTAGGTAAGCCAAACCATAGGTCAATGCAATAAGCAATGGGCTAATTTGATGTGAAAAGGGCCTAAAAGCCAAAAATCAACAAATAAAGACATAATAACAATAAGACAGCAATGATAGTCCCCAATATAGATAAGAAATCAACAACATCCCATGACGTAGTAGTGTCGATGTAAGAGCTCCAATAAAGGAATATAAGTGCTGAAATAGTCAAATACAATTTACTTTAGATAATTAATGGCTAGACATAAATAATACAAGAATAAATGGGCAACTCCAACTCCGAGAGCTTACCCTATCTCCGAACTCAACTCATCATGATCGTCACATTAGCGACGGCTAGTAGTACTCTGATCTACATCAAAAAGGTACAAAAGTATATTCTAAGTATCAAAACCATAGGTACTCGACAAGAATCATCGATCAACTAAGATAAATCATGATATAAATTCAATAAAGATGCAAGATAAATAATTTACGTCAAGGTAAAAGGGTAAACTTGGAAATGAGCTCTGGCTGTAAATAAATAACTGGAACAGATATAATATGAAAGAAAGCATAATTAATACAACAAGACTGGACCACACAAAGCAGTAAGCATGGAAAAGTAAACAACCCAACATGGGCCCTCATAATCTCGGAGGATATAATCAAAGGAAAGTAAATAACTGATGTTTCATTAATTTGTCGAATATAAAACCATAACCATGACTCCATTAACACTGTATCATACCATAAACAAACTATAAATGGAAAACTCAAACCGAAACTTGTATCATCATCACATTACTATCATTTGTCGTACTTGAATCAAAACTCATGTCATCAATATCATCATCAATTGTCGAACTTGAATCGGACGTCAATATTAATAACCATTGGGTTTTGCCCAAAATTAGCATCAACTCCTAATATTATTATTATTATACTATGATTTAGCTCAATCTATGAGGAAAGTAAACCTGGCCTACCTGGATGCCAAAGAAAAGCCCGAACAACCTGCTAAACCGATGATTTCCCTTTTCTAGAAGCTTTCGCAAAGTGAAACGCTATCATATGCACAATATTCTCATCCAAACAAGAACAATGATACTGATATAACATTATTGTTCTTGGGATCAAAAATTACGTAAAAATTCCATGTAGGGCCCACTTGTGGGATCACACTTTCAAACTGTCTACACATCCCTCTATGCTCTAGGATCATTTACCCTCAAACATGGGTGAATTTTGAGCTCAAATGGTGTTACAATCAACCCACCAATATTTTAGGGACTTTGGAAAGAGATGGTGTAACGCCCTAGAAAACGGGTCCCGGAGTGTCACACGGTGCTTGAGGCTATGAGTATCCCCAAGCTAACTCTTTCAGCCATTTTCATTCAGTTCAACACAAATCAATGGGGTTTCCATAAATAACCCTCAAATATCAATAGAGTAATCATCATCAAAGAATAAAAGAATTTCAGAAAGATAACAAAATACGACTTATTAGTCAATTCCCAACATTTATACTAGTCTGACAAGCCTTTAAGAAAATCAATAAAACCAGCGAGCCATTGAGACATGCCCCAACTGACTCATACTCAGTTATCAAATGTAAATAATTCCGTGAAACCAACATCATACATCACGTCCTCATGTTCTGAGGACGT